>NW_017305392.1:410236-427095 GCF_001594115.1 Trachymyrmex septentrionalis | reverse complement strand
ACACACACACACACACACACACACACACACTCACACACACACGCACGCACGCACGCACGCACGCACGCACGCACGCACGCACGCACGCACGCACGCACGCACACACACACACAGTATATGCATAATATAATAAAACTAAAATTTTAATAAAGATATACATAGGTAATTCTTTTATAAATCGAACACCTGTCTGATCGACACCTCTTCGATTTGACTGAAACTTTTTTTACGGATTCTATGTCGAAAAAAAAGAGATACGTGTCCGAGGAATTTTTTTTTATTTGCATATTTTCGATAATACAAGTGATCGAACATTTGAGAATGGCAAGTTTTTTGGCTTGGAGACTCATTTTCATAAATCCATAGGTCCGAATCTTTAAGAGCTACAAAATTTTCACCAATTGCACTTTTGTAGCTGAAGGACTGAACTGTAAGAAAAAAATTTTTTTTACAAAAAATACTAACAAATTTATATTGTTATTAACAATTTAATTGTTTAAATCGATTTTTAACAAACGCCCCCAAAACGAATCAAGTTTTTAGTATTTTTATCGCATTCTCCGTCAAATTTTACGTCAAAAACATGTTTTCAAAATATGGTACCTTTTCAATTATTATTGTTAAAATATTAATTTATATAGCGCGTAACGGCCAAAAAAACGGTTTTTTGCTAATAAAACGAAATCTGTAACTCGTATCAAAAAAAGTTAAATGTAAAAGTTGTAGATAATTGACAGATCTACAACTAACATTTTTTGCAATTTAATTTAAAATTTTGAGGTTATGTCAAAAAAAATTTTCGAGAAAAGTTAGCACATACAGGCTGTATTTGAAACAACGATCATTAATTATAGAGTAATTTCTAGTAAAAACTGAATAGAAAAAATTTACTACCATTTTTGATAATTTTTGTAATAATTTTCTCAGTTACCTAATGAGAAAAACGTTTAAATCGACGTACAAAACAACTTTAAAATATTATTATAGAATTTTTCTCTTGAAAAATATCTTTAAAATATTTTACAAAGAATATTAAAGATACTTTTAAATTGTCTTATTCATAGATTTTATCTGATTATTTAGCTATCTTTAGAAATTAACAATATGATTGGAAACAAGACCGTCTATATAAATATTAAAACTTTAAATACAAAGCGCCTTCCCGGTCCGAATGTTAAGATGTTGAACTACTATCTAATATACATTCAATTAAATTGAATTAATATTTCAGAAATAAATTGAGAGCCGATGAAATTATCGGATTCACACAATCAATCTGAAACAAAGTTTATTACAGTTTTTTTATGATTTGGGAGAATTTGGGGGGATTATTTGTTTCAGATCGATTGTGTGAATCCGATAATTTCATCGGCTCTCAATTTATTTCTGAAATATTAATTCAATTTAATTGAATGTATATTAGATAGTAGTTCAACATCTTAACACTCGGACCGGGAAGGCGCTTTGTATTTAAAGTTTTAATATTTAGAAATTAATATATCATTCACTATTTCCAAGACTGTAAAATAAAGAGGATCCTTTGACTCATCTTTTCTATTAGGAAAAGTATACGCTTAGTGGACGTTATTTTAGATAACATATATATAATATAAATATGTATATATACACACATATGTATATGTAATACAAATAGATGCATTTACATATCATATTTATCGACACGCATCACAAATTTATTTAACAAATTGTTTGTTGAGTAAGTACTAAGGGTATCTACATAACATATTTTTTATCTGACATTGATTATTTAACTACTATCATTTTTGCAGAACGCAAATTAATTAATGTTTTACTTGAATACTTACATAAGAAATTGTTTCAAACTGTTCGAAATTGTTAGTAGTGTTGAACGACTTATAAATTTGGACCCAATTGTTTCATTACATAGTACACATGTTGCCTCTGTATTGCTTTCTGCGATAAAAAAATTTTAAGTTTAATGGAATTTATCTTTTTTTTTCTTTTTTCTTTATTATTATGTCTGAATGTGTTTTCATGAAATGTTTACGTAAAATAACTAAGGATATATTATGTATAGTGAATTTTGCATTACAATAAATGCATCTTGTCTCATTATTACTTAATTTTGTAATGTCTATATATTTAATTATCAACTGAGATAAAATTGTCTATTTTTGGGACTGTATCCTCATTTCCTGGGACTGTATCTTCATTTAAAGCGTATGATTCGATAAAACGGGAGAAAATGTATGAAATTTTAACTCGGTGGGGGATACCCAAAAAATTGGCTAACTTAGTCCAAGTTTGTTTAAAAGATACCAGAGGTAGAGTAAGAATAGGTAATCAAATGTCGGAAACTTTTAATATTCATAGCGGATTAAAGCAGGGGGATGCATTGTCACCTCTTCTGTTTAATCTAGTATTGGAATATGCTATTAAAGAAATGCAGAAGAGTAATGATGGTTTGCAGTTGAACGGTACAACACAAATATTAACATATGCGGACGATATTGCTTTGTTGGGAGATAATAAAGAAACACTAATAAATAACGCTAAAATTCTATTAGATAAAACGAAAGAACTGGGGCTGCAAATAAACGTTGAAAAAACTAAATATATGGTCACTGATAGAATTCAGAATATTCATAATAACGGAAACCTGGTCGTCTGTGATAAAATTTTTGAACGGGTTAGCAATTTTAAGTATTTAGGATCGATTTTAAACCAAACTAATGAAATAAGAGAAGAGCTCAAGAGAAGAATTAATTTGGGGAATGCGTGCTTCTATTCGGTTAAGAAACTACTCGGTTCGCGGATATTGTCTAGGCGCTTAAAAATTAGAATTTACAGAACGATTATTTTACCGGTAGTCCTTTATGGCAGCGAAGCGTGGTCACTTACATTACAAGACGAGAAAAGATTTAGGGCTTTCGAAAATAAAGTACTTCGAAAAATCATCGGGGCAAAACGCGATGAGGAAACGGGCGAATGGAGAAAATTACACAACGCAGAATTACATCAATTATATAATAGTCCGGATATTATTAATGTCATAAAATCGCGTCGATTAAGATGGGCAGGTCACGCGGCGCGTATGGATGAGAATCGAATTGCATATAAAGTACTAATTGGTAAACCGGATGGGAAAAGACCATTGGGTAGACCAAGACGTAGATGGGAAGAAAATATTAGAATGGACCTTAACGAAATGGGGTACGAGGGTCACAAATGGAGGGATCTGGCTCAGGGACGGGAACAGTGGCGGGATTTGGTATTTGCGGCAATGAGCTTTCGAATTCCTAACGCCTAATAATAATAATAATAATCCTCATTTCCAGTCATATCATTATCTGAATTGCTCTCGTTATTTACGCGATCTGAATTTGGACCTAATATCCTACATTTACATAAGCAGTATTAAAAAAGCAATAACAAGTACAATAGATTATTTTTAATTATGTCCATTTTCCGCTATACGGACTGAAGTATAATTTTTTTAGAATATATTATTTAAACATTCATAAGTAAAGAATGTAGTGATCAAGTAAATTTAAATATTTCATAAATCTAATAATTATTAAAAGAAAACTGGAATGTAATAGCGTAACTAGTTTTTTATGCTAAACACAGCGACATTTTTGACGTAATGCACCAAAAATCTTTTTAATAAATCTTATAGTTGGTTTAATAAATTTTTTTAGTTTGTTTAATAAATCTTTTTAGTTTTATTTGAGTATTTTTTCTGCGTTACATTTATTTTAGTTAACATTGATTATTTTACTACTTTAATTTCTATTTTTCAGTACGTTAATTAATTTTTTAATTTATCTTGAGTATACCTACTTATGATTATGTTTTAAGTGATGTCTGAGATTAGTTACTGAATAGTAATACGTAATTGTTAAGTCACATATTTTGCATCTTGCCTTTGTATTGCTTTCTGGGATAAAATAATCCCAAATCCAATGGAATTTATCTTCTTTCTTCTGTTCTTCTTTTAATTTGTCTGAATGTGTCTTCATCAAGTATTGATGTAAATATGTTAAAGATCTATTTTGTAGAGTAAATTTAGCATTACAGTGGTTGCATGATTACTATTTGTTAATTTCGTGTAATGTTCACATATCCAATGACGAACTGGTATTAGAATGTTCTCTGCTTCTTGTTTTGCCATTATAACGTTTTGTAAAGAATATTAGTAACTAATCACAAAAGGTACAGAAACGATATAAAGAATCGTTCGCGACGACTGTTTATAGATGTTTAAAGACAGAGGTATGTACATATTTTTTGGCGGAATACATATAAATATTAATATTTGTTTTTTTGAATCTGTTTGACAAAGATTTAACAGATCTATTTATTATACATAACTTTTATATTACAGTAACTAGCATCTAATATTATTGTAATATTATTTATATTATGTGACAGCATTTTTATTCCGACATTTTTATTCCGGCTCTCTTAATCAAATTTTAATATTTTGTTATTCTAGACGCTAATTATTCCACAAAACACAACAAAACGTAAAATATGAAATAGCTATTTATTTATAAGAACGCAAAACGCATAACATACTTTTTAAATGTTTTGGGGTAAAAATTTAGTTAATATTGAGAAAAAATGAATACCTCTAATTCTTGATTAAACAAGAAGTCGCAGATTTTTGAAAGTAAGATTTTTTTTAGAGTGAGATTTATTTAAAAAAAAAAAAATTTCACTTTTTTTTAGGAAATGAAATAGTGTGACATCAATAAATATTTAATTAAATAGTCACCGAAGTTACAATGTTAAGAAAACGCACAAAATGATACCTTATGTTATGTTGCACGCGTCATATAAAATATGAGATTTGCAGAAGTAGAAAAAGTTTATATTTGCGTAAGGTTAAAACCAATATAAATTAAGCGTCAAAAAATTTATTTATAAAGAAAAATGATTTAATTTTAAAAAATCATATAAAAAATAATTTTAAATTTAACTTATGTTAAAAAAAATGTTATGTATTGTATTATTACTAATTTTAAATTTAACTTATATTAACTTATGTTTAAAAGAGGTAAGTTTGAATAAATAACAAAAAACAATACCATTTTTTTTTAAAGTAAGTTTGAATAAATAAAAAAAACAATATCATTTATGTTTTACTTTTTAATTTGATTGATTAGTAGTTTTCATGAAAAGGAAAGCTTTTATAGAATAAAGAGAATTTAAAAAAATAAACACTGAAATATATACTGAAACAATAATAAATTATTACCATTAATGAATTCTTATACATAATTATTATGTAGTCACATATGGTAAATACATATAATAAACAAAATTTATGTATTCATTTTAAATTATCCATTTTTAAATCCAAATTTGAATCATAGTATTTTAGTAAACATATAAAATAATCATTAATAAACAACACCTGATAAATTAATATGTTTTTAAATTAAATTAAAATGAAGTAAAAATTAATGGCTTAAAAAATCAATTTTATTCAGTTAAAAATTGCGTTAACATAAGTTAAATTTAAAATTATTTTTCATATGATTTTTTAAAATTAAATCATTTTTCTTTATAGGTAAATTTTTTAACGCTTAATTTATATTGGGAAATCATATTTTGAAATGTAACTGCAGAAAATACAAGTAATATATTACTAATGTGTTTTATATATATTATATATAACTGCACATATATACATAACTGCACAAGAGATTTATTTGCTAATGCAATAATTTTCGTTTAAATGTATATTTTATTGCACTTGTAATATACAGAATAATCCACTGAAAATCTTAAACATTTTATTTATATTAAAGGAAGATGTTGCATCATTGTTATTATTCATAAAATTAATATTAATAACTGTTAATATTCACGTTTTTGCACGAAAAGTTAGTGTTAAAATATTCAAATTCTTCTCTAGATCAGTATAACAGAAATCTTCTCTGGATCAGTATAACAGTAATAACATTATAACATATTAAAATAACAATCTGAACTTAATATAACTATTACATTTACAAATAATAAAGAGTGACTGCAAAAAGAGGGTTTTTTCCTCCGTTTTTAGGCTCCCAATTTTTGGACTAAAAAAATTAGACTATGTGCTAAATGATATCCTACAATGAGATATTAACTATGATTAATGTCTGAATATAAGGTAAAATATATATTTACCTCATTTTAAATGCAAAAATATTTAGGGAATAACGCAAATAGATCTATTGAGAACTTCTGTAAACTACTAAAATAAATAGCTGAGTCACGTTAGATATACGTAAAAATTGTACTATATATCTAGAACGAATTGCAAAAAGTGCAATTTTATAAATATTAAAAGGCGAATAGAACAGAAATAGAACACGTATTATGAAACTGTTTGGAATAAATTCCAATCGGAATTATTTCGTTTTCCGTAGAATTTAGGGAATAATTGAACAATTCCGATCGGAATCTTCTGGATGCGCATATATATGCGAAATATGCAACAACTGCATCGTCTCACATCCGCGATCTGACTTATTCCGTTAGATCAAAAAATATAAACCAATCACAGCCCTAATTTAACTTACAGATTAAACAAAGACATCTATCGTGTTTATAGAAAGATATATATATATATATATATATCTATATCTATAATCTATACCTATAATCAGAGAATCGCGAACTTGATACTTGACCCGAATCGCTTGCTGATTAGTTCAGGGCGCGTGGCGCTCGAAAAGGTTAGAGTGACAATGATAGAAAAATAAAAGTCATAGCTTACATCATTGTCATTCAATTTTTTCTGAGTATTAAGCGCCCTAAGCCAATCACGAACGAATTTAAGTCAATTTGGCTTCTGATTAGGCTTTTTATCACGGATCACGGACCAAACGTACGTATAGAGGCCCAATGGCTACGTTTACACCGTGCTCTTAATCCGCGAACTATACGATAGATGTTTTTGTTTAATTTACAGGATAAACAAGGACATTTATTGTATAACCCATGGCCTAAATACACGGTGTAAACGTAGCCAATGAGCAAAGCGAGATTATTAATATATTAGTTATATAATTTATATAACTATATAATAATAGGTCATGCTAAATGTTATTTAATGTCAAATTTTTCTGTCATTCTATCTTCGTTGTTTATTAGACGTAATACAAGGATAACATATAAACTAAACTATATCTAGCAAGCGCGATATCACCGCCATAATCGATGTCATAAATCCTTATAAAATTCCCACAGAAAATAGACATGTGATGTGACCATGTATTACCAGCGCCATATTTGTCTCTTACGTCAAAAATTGTAAAAGGACAAATCCCCCACTCCGTAGCCGGTGACGACGACGTTTCTTAATCTTAATATAAAAGTTTCAGATTCGGATTTTGCGTCGCAATATTTCGACTCGTAGGGCATGTAGAGAAAAAATAAAAATATTTTTATTATATATTTAGACCGGATGCAATCGATTGAGCATACTTAGAACCTGATCAGTTCCTTCCTTATTGAGATCTAATAATCTCGATCCCTGGCAACTCGCCGATTCGCTTAATATAGCCACGGCAGTGTCGCTGTGCATAACTTAGCGCAGAGACACTACGAGGCAGTGTGTCTCTAGATAATATGGCGAAAATTACAACTTTAATTTTATCCGTATGCTAATGGCACCCTTTATGTATAAACTGCTATTATTAAATTAATTAACTCTGAATGGTGGGACGCTCAATATGTAAAAAATAATTTTTAAAACAACCAACTGTTAGTGAATCATCTATATTCATCATGGAAGATAAGACGATGTAAGTATAAGAGAAAATAGGAAAAATTGTATTCTAAAATACGTCGCTAAATTAATTTTGCTACTTGACTTTATAAAGTATATATTAATTGTCATTGATTTATTGGAAAAATTATTACTTCAGAAAACTACTTAGAAAAGTAGATCTCGGAAATTCTTTTAGTGCAATGTAGAACGCATAATGGTACCGATGTACCTCAAATACTTCATTAGTGAAATATACCTAACACGAAATATAAGATTGAGACGATTGAGGTGATGATCTACATCACCTTCCCAGTCATTACTAATGACACTGTCACTATATTGTTACACTGCTCTTTCATACAATCGTTACATGTTCCCAGATAGCAAAATACCTTCACGGTATTGGTACGGTGAGCGTACGGCGTACTATGTGTGTACCGGTACCATACCTGTCACATACGTGCGTACTTAAAGCTTACAATACAGGTACACCGTACTTTTGGTACGTACCGATAATATACATTAGATACAAATGTTACTAAAATTAATTAATTTTATAGTTTTATTACTAAAATGAATATTATTGCAAAGGTTAAATGAAAAGGAGCATACAGCCACACTTTAAATACCTAGCGCCTTCCCGGTCCTAGTGTTAAGATGTTGAACTACTATCCAATATACATTCAATTAAATTGAATTAATATTATTAATTGAATGTATATTGGATAGTAGTTCAACATCTTAACACTAGGACCGGGAAGGCGCTAGGTATTTAAAGTGTGACTGTATGCTCCTTTTCATTTAACCTTTGTAATAATTAAAGCCACTTTCTAATATTGAATATTATTGATTAATATCTTATTCCAGGATACACATCATAAAATTATGATTAAAAAAAACGTTTTTTCCTGAATTCTAGAACTATAATCTCATAGTACTTCGAAGCAGTTACCCATCTGGTTGCATACCGCCATCCACTAAAGTAGGTACATAAGAGTTTAAATTTTCGAAATTTTGTTATATAAATCATTTTTATATAAGACTCATCTAAGTTATAAGTATGTATTTTTTTTATAAAGTTGTTATCAAAATTGTTTTTCTCGAAATCATTAATATAAATCGCGTTATCGATTTTATCACCAGTACGTAACTACATAGTTCCCAAATCAAAAATGAATGTACTGGCGCTAGTGGGCAATTTTGACAAATCTGCAAAAAACGTCGGGAGAGCCTAGCTCTCATATTTCTCTCTGGTAACTCAGTCGAATACCGTGGATATGTTATCCGTCGAAAATATTCGTGGCTACATCTCTGTGTACGCTATGTGCACATAGATGCTCCAGTAAACAGGTATCATTTAATACTCAAACGCGATCACTCTCAGACTTATCTCTGATTACATAGTATATACCTATAATCTACTTTATCTTTAGAAGATATATGCATCAAGAGATCATATCGGTAGATGAAAAGTTGAAATTCCCGATTACTCATATACGATAACAAGAAAATAACAATTGCTGAAAATAACTTATTATGCATATTACATGTTTAAAAATAAGAATGCTATAAATTTTTTTTATGCACAAACAATTTTTAATTCACAATTGACTATCAATTTAAATTTTCGGCTATTAATTTAAACTTACCTTAATTTTGTAATCTAGAAAATATGTAAATAATGCAAACATTTATACTACTCTTTATTTCAAACAATTTTTTAATTTTTCTTAATACATAAAATACGATCTTGTAAGAGAATTTATCTCAAAAACTCCCTTATCTTAAATAAAATATTTATATTTAAAAGTGAGAAGTGATATATAAAATGCCTGAAAAATTTTTTGGTATTGAAAACCCAACAAGCCTTAATTATTTATACAATTGTAATTAGTTAATTATGTCTAATTGTGAAATATTCTATCACAACGAAAACAATTTATACAACTACTACATTGTATTGTATAGTATAATATGAAATTAATGATGAACATGCGTTTTTTATGCGGTACGTGTCTACGATGCAAAATGCAAATTAATTGATAACAATATTATCAGACAAAATGAGTAACTTGATATGATATCTGCTCGTTAATATGCAGAAACCTTTGTATTTTAATGAACGCAGTCCACAGTTGGAGAAAATAATATTCAGAATAAAATTGCTTATTATCCTTTACAATTAAACATGGTATAAGAAAATTTGACACACATCTACGTATATCTCATAAATCTTCTATTTTTCAAACTTACTTTATTTTGTAATTATTCAAAAAATATTATTCTAAAATGCTTAATACATCAAAGACTGAAGTTTGTGTTTATTAAATTTTCTTATTTTTTCCAAGATGGATTAATAAAAACTATATACATATTTTGTATATTTTTACATTATTTAAATAAAAATATAGTAACAAGAGATTACTTTTGGATTTTTCATCCTTTGAATACAAAATTTCTTCTTTAATATAAGTTATGGAATTTTCGTTGAACTTTTGCATCCTAGAGTAAATTTTCCCCATCTTTTGCTTTCCACGAAAAATGTTAAATAAGTTAGTATATCTTAATGTAAAAGATTGCGGAAGGGAACTTTCTTGCCTGAGAAAATTTTTCATATTTGAAAAAGATTTGAGTGCGACAGCTGATGAAGCGCGAATAAATGTTCTTGACTTGTCCGCGAATAGCTGCTGTATCAATTTGGTTAGCAGATCGCCTTAAATGTCGCTTGAGGCGTACTTTTACAAAGTGTGCATTCGTTATCCATTAGGGTAAATATAGCATGTGTGGTCCCGTCCCCGTACTGCATGCGAAACCAATATTCATGCGCACGAACTATTCAACATGTGTACCCGACCGTAATTGAATTATCATCGTGTGTCCCTATAAGAGATAGTCAGCTCGTCATAACGAGCGCGCTACGCGTCACAAGTTGTCACGTTGCATAGAATTAACATTGAACGGATTAACAACATTAAGCATTCTGACGTCTTATCAATTATGTCTATCTATATTAATCTTATTCCTTATCTATGTTACAATTATTTTTCATAAAAATTTTGTTTTATTCCGTTTTATTATTTAAATTAATTTTTTAATTATTATTTTGAGTTATTAAAATTGCAGAATTCTGGAACTCCTCATTATTTTATATTTTATTATCAATTTAATTTAAAAAATGAATTTATTTTATTAATTTATACTTTATTAATCCGGAAGCATTGTCGTTTTGTTAATATTTTTTATTTTCTGATTATTATGCTACTTTTTTTAAGTTACAAAATTCTACAAAGATGTTCTACTGTGTAGATACTACCCAGATACTGTGATACATAATTAATGACATTCTTCAAGAAATTTCTATAACACATGCATCTACCTGTACAATATTATTAATAAATATTGTACAATTTTTTTAGAATATAATTTGAAAACATTGTAGCGATTATTGAAAATAACGATAAAGTAATTATTATATAAGGTAATTACTGTTATCGGAAAGTCACAAGAGAATTAAACTTGAAGGATGCTTTCATTCTCGTCCTTGTTAAGGTATGCTGGATCCCTTGGGTGTCACTTGGGTGTTAATTGGTGGTCGGGGAAAGGGCTTTCATTAGGGGTTCCGCGATGACTTGACGGTATATAGGAAACGAACGCGAAGAAGCTTTGAACAACGACCACGAAGAAGAGTGCGAGAAACAGGAAGAAGGAGGCAAAGAGAAAAATAAGAGAGAGAAAGAGGAGCAGTAGGGGCATTCCTGACTGGCAGCCTACCACCAATGTCTCGTTTACCATAATACAAGACCTTCAATGAGAGCAGCTCGTCGCTAGATAGTAGCGATACATCAGATGACTGTAAAAAGTTGTAGTCCTGTCCTACTTGCCATATTAATTATTATTTATTTGTATAATCAAGATAATTAGTAGGAGTAATTGAACATTTGAAATGCAAAATTTCTCTTATAGAATAATTATGAAATCCTCTTGTGCCTTTTAATTAAAATGCATATTATAATTTTAAAATCTTTGAAAATTTATATATTAAATAGTCTCGAAGAATAATTTTGTTTTTTACATTTATTTACATTTAGTTACTGGTTATCGTCTTTTTTAACTTTTTGTGCTTTTGTCCCATTTTATTTCTTCAGATAAGTTAAGCTTTTCGATATTTTTCATTCTGATTGGTAAAAATCAGATTTTATTCATCTAAATGACAGACAGTAATGCTTCTAGACTTAGTACTTGTCCACATTTCCTTGTCAACGATCGTTACCGGTTGATGTTCATATTATCACAGTAAAAGGCTATTGCATTATGCCTTAAGACCTGAGGCGAGGGTGATGATGATGCAAGAAAGTCTTCAATCGGCTGTTTCGCTCGCGACCTTCGCCATAGACGAAGCAATTGTCGAGTGATCATTCATGGATGACCTATACAACCCCAGGATCAACGTGTCACCCGAAAAGATTAGTCCTTCGAGTAACGGCGTGAGATTAATTTTCTTGCTGTATCATCAGGAACCATTTGAATTTCGCCATTTGAACGATCACTCTTTTATTTTGAATAGTTGATTATTTAGAAACTTGTAAATTTTGGGAAGATAAAAAACTTTGTGAAACATGAATTTAAAATTAAATTATTGTAGACATCTTAATTGTAGACATTAAAATTAAAATTTTTATAGACACTTTAAAATATTTATTTCTATATTTCTTTATGTGTTATATTTTTTCATATCGCTACTAAATAAAAAGAAATGCATATTGTGAAATTTTTATATCTTTATTGATTATACATTTCAATTTTTTCTTTATTACATTGAATATTAAAATTTAAATTAAATTAAATGGGATATCAGATAATTGAATGTTGATAAACATTGTAGTTCCAATTAGGGAGCTCCAAAAAAGGAACAGAAAGGACGAAAAGGCCCAGATGGCCATGTTTTCGGCACTGTGGGTCCCTTGACGGACCTCTGTCTCCCTTCCATCACGAAGGACGCGGAGTATCTCTCCCCTCTCTCTTCGTCCTCCTTCTACTTCTCTTTCGGTCTCCGCTGTTCCTTACTATTTCAACTTTCCTGTCTTCGTTTCACCCGGTCGTGCGATCCGCACACAGCACTTCTTCTTCAGTGGCCGGTGGTACCACTCTCGGCTAGATCTCGCGCCAAGTATATCTCCTCTTGTTCTTTCCACCAACAAGGACATCCAAGTAACCTTCTTAAGTCAAAGTGATCTTACTACATCGAGGCCTTTGCGGCCCCGTTGAAGAACCAACCCTACTTTGCCAGATCCCGATTTTAGGCTCGCGTACGATTGGAGGTACAATGTGATTGTGATACCATTTGGGAAATTTATTTCAGTGTTTTAAAGTGTATTCTTTTGTGGATGCCTGTAATGTTAAAACCAGTGAATTAAGACTGGAAGATTTTAATAGCATTGTGATATAAACAGGTGCGTAAGAGCTACAATTGAAAGTATTGACTAGCTTCTTACAATTGCGCTTTGAAGTAATATTTTTCAATATTTTTCACACACATTAAAGAATTAGAAATGGAAAAGCATTAGAATTATAGTATTAAAAAAGGAATTCTTTGCGTGACTGCTTTACAGACGAAACATCTACATAACAAGGTAAATCTGACAGTGCTGTAACATCAATGAAAGAAGTTGAATAGAAAATAGAAAATATTTAAAATAATAATTTTTAATTATCAATCATCATCTTTAGAAAAATATAGTGCATTTTGATAAATGTAAATAAATTTTAACACAATAAATGTTGAAATTGATGCAATATCTTACGCAAAATTACAAAGTAAATACATAAATTATTATAAAAACTGTAAAATTGGATTTTTATAAAATTAATTACAAGTAATACTTAACATCAGGCAAATAACAAGAAAAATATAAACTGCTCTTTATAAATATAATACACCACACTCACATTAACAAACGCGCCGAAAGCGGAATGCAAAGCTAATTCGTTAGCATTTAATTAAGGTTAATTTCGATAAGAGAATTTGTCGGGTTAATAAATCTCTGTTAATTGGACGCGTTCGCTCATTCACTCGATCTCTCCTTCACGCGAATTTAGTCACGCGAATTTTCGTGGCGCGAAATCGTCCTCTCCTTAAGGACCATCCACACAGCAAGATCGCCTTACGATGTCCCGCTTTCTCATCAGGACATCACTCGAGGCTTCGTGACTGTGTTTCTGTTTTGACACCCGTTTTGTATTTTCGTGATAAACGCGCTATTCATCAACGTCGCGCTGGAAAGACATCCAAGAATTTATACGCCCCCGGGGCGATCCTTAAGAAGGATTGATCGAAGGATCAGGTGTCAGCAATGCATCAGCATTATACTGTCACCATACATTGCTTTATTTTATTCTTTAAACGGTAAATTAAGTTTCAATTTTTAAGGACCCGAATAACCATATCTTCAGCAGAACGTATACAAGTAAACATCTTTATTTTAACTAGCTACTAAATTATTTACTGTTTAACTATCTATATCAACTTTAGAATTTCTTAATGTTTACTACAAAAATTGAGTATTAATTTGGTTGTATAATAAATATTTATAAAATATTAATTTTTTTTTTTTTGAAAAAGACTTCTAATAATGTTTATTAAAATTTACTTATTTAAGTTGCTTAAAAATCTCTTTCTCCTTTTACTTTTATTTCAATTTATAAAATGATACTAAGTTTTATATTTCATTTTCTATTAATTCTTTCCCATGGAAACGTAACGTACTTTTTTCAATATAATATTTCCCACATGTGCATTTTTGTGGTTGCTTTCGGAAGCCACTGTAATAAAATAAACGAATGAATGAACAGATAGAATCATATTCACAACGATAAAATTAATAGGAATGTTTTTAATGTAAAAGAAACATTTGAATAAAAATATGTGATGAACACAGAAATATAAAAATAATATTAATAATAATAATATTAAATTTTCGCACATCATAAAAGTTTGTTTAAAAAGCACTTCATAACCGAATGCGCGCGTGCGGCATAAAGATGCGCTTTGTTTTTCTTTCATTTAGTCGACACGCATTTGTCAACGTATGATCTTTGGCGTTGAATTAATGCGTGTTCTTTGAGGCCGTGCGCCATCTTCGATTCGCCACGCGCGGTTTTCTTCGCACCGCTTCACACGAAGCGTGATGGATTAACCACTGGCAAATCAGGAACGAAAAAATCCTCTGACAGTTGGCGAACACGTCCGTGATAATCGATTCTGCAGGAAGCCTCCAAGTGAATCTTCTTCCCGAAGGAGCAGAGTCAAGAGTTGTGTCTAACCACGAAGAAAACGTGGTTACTTCGTAATGAAGAAATCCATAAAATTAGATCGGCCTGAATCTAGAAAACGCAGCACGTTTTTAGTTTTTTGAAAGAAAACTGGTAATGTTACAAAGTGAAGTGAGTGATAAATAGTTCGTGAGTGATTGATTATTGCTCGAAAGGATTATTTGTATCTCTGATAAGCCCGTACCGACGAATTAAGTCTACAGGATTATCCAAGGATTGAGGAAATCGGTGCTAAATGAAGAAGGAGTTATCAAGAATATAAATAATTTTTTACTGCTAATACAAGTGAGTAAAGTGAATGATAAATTAATAAATTATTTTTTAAACAAATTTTATAAACTTTTCCAGAAATTTTTTTGAATCGTTTTATTTAGAAATAGTTAATTTTTCAAACTATTTAAATATAATACGTATTTTGAAATTTAAAATTCTACTTTTTGGTGATGCTTTTTACTATTTACCCAACTGACTTAATTGTTTACAAACTGGCATTAAACTACGATGAAAACATGAAAAATAGGTCAAAGGGGGAAAGTTTAAAATATGCATCGTTTTGTATTTGCATGAGGCAACTATTTAATACGATCGGAGCTTTAATTCGAAAATTATACGTTTAATCGACGTCCAGCGAAGTATCAATATATAGCTATACTTTACTGTCGCCAAACGGGACCAATAAATATTCATTAGATACCTCCACGCCCCTCCTATGCCTTTCCACTGATCTTCCATTTGCATATCACAATCAACCTCATATCATTGTTGACTTTGAACGTCGAGATTGCGCTCGTCTGCAAACGCCGTGTGTCATTTCAGGATCGTACCAATCAGTTTCCATGTTTAACTGTACTCATGCGCTGCCACGAAATTCTTCGCTAACTTCTTACAAATACAAGCTCAAGATTTTAACTGCTTTGCTTTAAATTTAAATTAATTGAATATTTATATTCGACAATATAAACACACCATCGAGCCAAAATTTATTGTTTTATTTTCATATATGTAGAAATCAGATTTACAAAACAGGTATTTGATTTTTATCTGCATTTCTTCATTACTATAATCACTTTAATTTGTAGTAGATGAAATTCGAAGTGAGCAACTCAAAGTAATACGAAACTAGATACCTGCGGGCGTTAAACACCCGCAGGGCAAACGGAGGATCAGGACTTTAAAGGAGATAAGAAACTCGAAACAGCCGCTGAAGAGGAGAGACAGTGCAGCCTTCTTATTCAAAAGATCTACGATCTTTGATAAGAATGTGTAATTCACACGATTGCAATACTATAATATATTATATCCAAAAATTAATGCATAACAGTAAACAATATAATTTCTAAAAAATTTATCAAAAGTACAGATTTTAAATAAATACACTGCAATTATTAGGACATTTGCTGTAAAATATGGCAATAAAATAAAATGATTTTTCCAAATCTCAACATAACCGATTTCCTCCAATAATGAGAGCAAAAAGTGTTCTGCTTGGAAATTCTGCAATTCATGCTATTTCATGTAACAAGTCATACATTAAAGAATAGGCATATATGAAATATGACAAACATGATTTTGCTGTTAAAAGAACAAATTGCAACTGTCACAACTTAAAATAAAATTGTAATAATCTTAAAAAAACAACATAAAATCCTTCATATAAGCGTTGCTTTTAGTACATCAATATAAATAATTTTTAATGGACCTTTGAAAACTAAAATTCCTATTCTAAGTAATAATATCTTGAGATTCATTTCAATTAAATTTTCGTAAAATCCACAGTCAG
>NW_017305392.1:397389-410136 GCF_001594115.1 Trachymyrmex septentrionalis | reverse complement strand
ATTTCTCTTTGTAATTTGTTAAAAATGTTATATCTTTTGATTAAGTATTGAAGAATATTATTATTAAATATTATATTCCTTTGAAGACGGGAGCTTTTTAACAAAGTAACTTTGATTGTTTTAAAGTTTCTCAGAATCGCTGAATTCAATTCTGGTCTCAAAATTCTAAAATTACAATTTCAAAAAAATAATCTGATTAGGTAAAACTTGATTTTAGGAGGTTCTAAGTCTCCCTTAGTTTGAATATAATCTAAAACGTCGAATTTTAAAAGGACAGTTTCCTCCATAAAGGAGGATCTAGTGTCACAGGGTTCATAATTAAAGTTTGAAAGTCAGTTTAGACTTTACACGTAAAACAGTTATTAACTGTTTACGCGTATTGATGAGTTTCAAATAAAGCGAAATTAGAAATTTGATATTTCACTTCACAATTTAAAACTCCTTAAAATCAAATTTTATATTATTATATTTAAATTATGTCCATTATACTGAATTTATCGTTTTGAATTTTTTATTTTTTACTTCAATTTGAATAAAATATTAAATTATCCCAAGTACCTATCATAAAAATTGAGCGAACGAACGATTTATAAAATAAAAAGAAATGGCTCCAAACAAAGTCGCCGGTCCACAAAGGATTAAAAATGGTAATTTTAAAATTATTCATTCAACCAACGTGGCATTCAAACACTTTACATAATGCTTTTAAAGTGTTTATATTGTATCATTCTTTAAGCAATATAACGTAATTAAGAATAATGATAACAGTGTTAGGAAATTAACAATGAAGTGTGCTTGAACTTTTTACAAACGTTAATGACTTTTAACGAGACCGCTATGAAAAATATATCATGTACATATACGTGACTCCTTTATTACCAGCGAGGTAGTAAGACGCTATTGTATATATGCGCCAACTTTTTCTTGCTATTCTTTTGCCACTGAATTGGCTAGGAAATGGCCAGACCGAGGAAATCACACAACGCGAAAGAGCGAAAGACTTTGTCGCCAAAATTTTTAATGAGTTCTGAGATCATAATTTTGCTTTCATGTCGAAAAACACGTTCTAAAAACATGTTCATATTTTTATAATTGCCATTTATTATTTATTATTTACAATATCAATGTTTATTATTTCTTCTACAACTTTTACTATTTACACAAATTGAGATCAACTTTAAATTAAATATTTATATATCTCTAAATCTGAGATGCATTTTGTAATTAGTATTTTAAGATAAACTTAATATTGGGTGTGTTATTATTACAATAATTCTCTAAATTGAATGTTAAATATTATCAAAATTAATTTTTAAGCTCTCTTTCACATATTCAGCTAACTCATTTTCCAAATTTTTATTATCCAATTGGTTCTAATGTTCCGCACTGCGGTAAAATTCAGGATATCCACAATTTAAAGAAGAAGTGATCGCAAATCGTCTAGCATGATTACCGCGGCCGATAAGAATGGCAATCGAGATGCAAATGCCAGGCTGCCGAAAACAGACAAATCACAGGCGATTCACCCTTCGGCCTCGTGAAGAGCAGAGCGATAATTACTACAATTGCATGAGGATAATTCCAGAGTCTCGTAATCGTCGACATTACATTGCATGTGTCGTAAATGCAAATGCTGTTAAGAATCTAAGATGAAAGATTAGCCAGTAAAAACTATGAGTACACGTTGCACGCACGCGCTTATACTTCCTATGGAAGTTGACGGTATTGTTATTTTAATTCTGTTATTGTTAATTTTTCCCTGTATAGTGCGAATTACAAGAAAATTATTCATTAATAAAAGATTACATAATATTTTCATTTACGTGTAAATTGTATAGAATGTATAGTAATATTTAATTATAAAATGTAATTTAAACAAAAAGAATATTATTTTTTGACACATATTGGTTTCTTTTTACACAAAATTGTTTGTACGAAAAATGCAAAAATAAAAATATTGATTAATTTTTTTACTACAAATAACATGTAGTGTAAATAATGTATAGAGGAGAAGATGGTGTTATGGCACTCCAGTTACATTTTACACTTTGTTAATAATTAATATTTAAGTTTCAAACTTGACAATTACATTCGAATGTTATTGAATCGATTCTAGACTTAAAGTTACGAAATATTTATTACTTAGAATACTATTAATAAAAATGCAGCGACGTTGCATATCGAAGAAAAAAAATGAGTGGTAATGTAGCCTTCCATAGAAATAGCCTAACCCTTTGCACGGTGGCATGCCACCTTTCCCATAACCATTTTCTGAGTAACTGGAATAGTTTTTACTCAATTTTCAAAATTTTTTTTGTGTTTTGGTATCAGTTATATTTAAGAATAAGAATCGATGTGCAATAATTCGAAATTATGGATAATTTTGTTTATACAAATAAACAATGTTTAAAAATTGCAATTTTTCTGGAGAAAATTCATTATTTCCGAAAGTTCTCAGAGTTTCCACACTAAAGTCTTCACTCAAGGGTTTTCGGAGTCGCTGATTATAAATCTGACGTCAGATTTGTAATTAGCAAAAACCCTCGAATATCCGGTTTTATCCTAATCACTTCTTACAAATCGATCCGCAATTTTGGATCCGCCATTTCGAATTTTGAAAATATGACGTCAAATTCGTAATCCCCGAAAACTCCCTAATAACAAATTTCAACTCAATTCTACGTAAAAAAGAATGTGTGCTTCAAAGGGTTAAAATATTAATTTTGTTTAGAAAACAGTATTTAGTTACAAAATTAACAAAAAAGTAAAACATTTTAAGATGTAACTCGAAATATATATAATCAAATAAAATGTTAAGTAGCAAATAATACACTCAAAAATAGATATTTATGTAATAATAAGCTCAAATTAAAAAAAAAATGAGGAAAAAGGTGTAATTTAAATGCTAAAATAAACCTCAGAAACGTTTTGAAATACTTGAAAGTAAAAATGCATTATAATAAAGTGCTAGCTATTGAGTATTGATATATTAGCGTCACAGTGTAACAACGAGCTACTAAACAAATAATTCCATAAGTGATTATTAGAATTCGCTATATAATAGCGGAGATATTAAAGAAGACCACAATATATACACTGGCAATAATATCACCTTCTTTTCTATAATATATAAGTACATGTAATATACGTAAAATATAAGTAAATTGTCTCAAAGTAATAAAAATATATGCAACAAAAAATCAATATCTTATAATGACGAGATACAACAATTGGGAAATAGATAAGTTAGGAAATGGAAAGATTCAGAAGAATAGTAGATTGAAAGTCTTTCAATTTATGTGCTTCGTGTATAAAGTAGCACGCTTATTTCCATCAATTACGCAAACAGCTCTCTTCAGCATCTTCGTTTTCCCATTTTTATAGCCAACGGATCTTCTTTTACCTTGCCTTTCTGCAATCGCTAGGATCGTAAAACGCGGAACACGGCTACTGTTTTGAGAACACTAATCTAATGGTAGATTAGTATTTAAGAAAGACAAACTTTAAAATATTTTAACAAAGAGATTTACAATTTACACTTGTAAATAGAAATACGAGTCTTAATCTCTCTTAATCAACAATCATTAATATTTTTGAAAATATCAATTTAATTAAAAGTAATTAACTAAGTCTAACATAGCCTTATTAAATTTGATTTTAACATAATCTTATATAATTAATCTTATATATTTATAATTAAAATTGTACTAATTAAAATTATCTATTCTATCAAAGCCATTAATTACTACAAAAACAATTCACATTTTTTCGCTACTGGAATGTAAAAATACTCCAAGTGACTATTTTACAGGTTACTCTTTATAAATCAACAACTATAAGTCTTCTCTTTAAACCTTATCATCACAGTCTTTCACTATTTAATCCTTCCTTATCTCAACATTCCTATTTCTTCGCTGCTGCTCTATTTTATTGCAAAAAAATGATCATAACCAGAGAGAGCTTATATTAAATTGTCCTATAATAATATAATATTTATAGACAAATTTGCAAATGTAACCAATAAATACTACAAGAATATATATTACATTGTCTCAATAATATTCATATGCAAATTTGCATATGAATATTACTAAACATCAATATTCTCTCTTCGATCAAAAATAAGATTCTTTCTCTTATTTAATTTAATCCTTATTGATGTAATATCCATTTGTAATTGTTCAAAATATCCTAGTCCATTTTTAAAATTGAAGTTGATACATTCAACGTTATAAATAAACAAACATTTCTTTCGTTTCATCTAATAACCAGAAAATGTTTAGTAGAATACAGTTCAATCGGAGTTGAAACGAAACTTTGCCTATAATTAGAGAGTTTGCTAGGTTCGTACAAAGGAATACGATCTAAGATGGTAGATTAGGTAGTAAAGAAAAGCCGGGATATACGCACGGGCTCGCACGCGTGTAAATATGGGGCTGGTAAATAGGCAATGGCCTCTCTCTCGGACTGGTCGCTCGTTCGCTTGACTATCTTTGTACCAGGATGCGCATATATGAACCTTGCAAGTCGGCACCCATTGCCCACGTTAAACTATACATATCGTTATCGCATCGTTGCTTAAAGCCGCGCGCACCTCGTTTCGTCGGTTTTTCTTTGTTGTGCCCTATAAAAGGCAAGCAGGGAATTGCTTCAAAGAATCACGAATCTTAATTTTTATTCTTACGTTTGGTATATCAATTACATTTGAATATACATATTTTTTTTTTATTTAAAGTGTCAACGATTGTTTTACTAAATCACACATTAAGTTGGACTAAATTTTTATTTATAAGATAAATTCTGCTTGTTGATCCCGATGTAGTAATACCTAATTTTTGTTTTACATTAAAGTGAACAATCACCTGAGACATTTTCACATCCTAATTAAAATTAATGTATTATTAACAACATATTGTATATTATTGATTGTTTCCCGATTTATTATAGTATTTGAAAATATTATGATTGTAATTACAAATTCCTGAAAAAAGTAAGTAGAAATTAAACAAATATATTTAGCCCTTGTGACAGTATATTATTAAATAACTTATGATAGTATTATTAAAAAATAATGATTTTAATTAGTAAGATACGGTTTTTTTATGACAGATTTTTGATGGACTTACATATTTAAAAATTTGTGAAGAATAGCTGCTAAGAAAAATATATTAAACAATGATCATAAAAAACGATATTTTACAACAATTCACATTTTTTTCGCTACTGGAATGTAAAAATACTCCAAGTGACTATTTTACAGGTTAACCTTTATGAATCAACAATTATAAGTCTTCTCTTTAAACCTTATCATCGCAGTCTTTCACTATTTAATCCTTCCTTATCTCAACATTCTTATTTCTTCGCTGCTGCTCTATTTTATTGGTAGCAAAAAAAATGATCATAACGAGAGAGAGAGGATATCTAATAATTGACCTGAATCGAGAGAAAAGACCGATCGACATCAAGAGAATAATTATTAACGACTCGGTAAATTTTGTGACTACTCTCCGCGCGTCTTGTGCACCTCGAATGAATTTTTCGATATATCTCGATGGCGTGTTTTGTACCTCTCGCAACCGTGACCTTCCGACCTCGTTCGCTTGGTACACGATATACTATATAATTAGAGAGTCAGAGTGGTGAGGTCCATCCCTCTCTAACCCCTCTGCCCTTCTTCTCTTCTTCAAACCTGAAATTTCCTTGTCGAAAGAGAGAACGAAAAAGAGAGAGCGATATAGAAAGAGAGACTAAAAATATCAGTCTTTTCTGGCCTTCGAATCAACCAAGATTTAAGAGATCTATAATAATATCAATTATTGAACGTTTTGTTCTAGCAATGTCTTTAGGCGCGTGAGATTAATATTTATTGCCAATTATTCAATATCTTTAAGATATTTTAGCTGATTCTCTTAACGAGTTGCTCTTTTAAAAAATCTAACGTCAATTCTTCCATGATAAAAATATCAATTATTAATAATTTTCGAAATAGAAGTAATTGAAAAATCGAGAATTAAGTTAAAGATAATGTAAAATTTTTATAATGTTTTAAACTTTTGTATAGTGATTTTATTACAATAGTGTCGACTTTTTACTTACTTATTTATTTTTGTCTATAATTTAATTTAGTTTTTTGGATTATTATTCAATGTGTGGTATTTTTAATGCTCTTGAAAAGAACTTACTCATTTAAATTGCTCTTAAATAAATAATGTGATTGGTAAAAAGATGATGTTTAAGCGGATTTTAGGTACCATGTTTCGACAGACCTGAGTAAGGATTTAGAGTTTTTAAGGTGCTTGGCGACCTATTGCAGTAGCACCTGTTGCGGCAGAGCCAATTGTCAGTTTAAAAGAAAGCAAGATCCTTCATCTTGCATATCATCTTACAGACTGATACTTCTCTTTGACGCGAATTCAATCCTTCAAACTTCACTCGACATTTAGATATTACTTTATAATAGGAAGAGATACGTGAATAAAATTCGAACTATCGTTTATATTTCTTCCAGAGAAAAAAAAATCAGTCCTTTCAAGATATGTTAACAATAACAAATGATAGTAACAATAGTATATGTATAATCAAAGTTACATTAAAATTACAATAAAAAATAGAGCGTTCCAATTATTTATTTAAAATCTGAAATGAACTAATTTTATAGTATTATAGTCAGATAAATGAAGTTTTGAAAAAATTAAAATGTGATGTACATCTTTATTGTCGTACAATAACAGTTTTCAACTAATTTGTATTCGAAGTATGACTGCCAAGTTTATCTCTGAAATGAAGGGAGATTTATGCATGCATTAAATCGTTTGTAGTTAATGCAAATGTGACGCAAGTGGAATGGACATAACATTGAAGAAAAAGCAGAGACTGATAGTAAAAGGTGACGACTGTCGGAAACAGCGCGAACTTTGAGATATTCCAGGTATGATTTGGCTTATTTATTTCCGCGATTTCTCGAGATGTCACATGGACAAGACGAGACGGGGTTGGATAAGACACATCTCTTGCACTTTCCGTGGGTAGACTCGACGTAGCTGGAATTTTAATTAAGCTTTTCTCCCTCTGCTGAATCTCAGTTCCGGCAGAACGTTGGATACCGCGGCTACGGAAGGAATCTACCGGGTGTTGTTGGTCCTTCTCTTCACCGCGCGCGCGTGGCAGTGCTCTCGAAAGTTATTCCAAATTCCTGATTTGGCCAACAGTTTAATTAATAAATTAACACTGTAAAATTTAAGAATTCTAAGAATATTTAACTTGACATAAAGAAAGTTTATCAAAAAATATCTTCAATTAGCTCTTTTGTCAGGAGAAATATGGAAGACAATTATTACCAAAAAATTTTAAATAACCTTTTCTTTCTTTTTTTTTTTTAATTTTGCAGCCCGTAACTATGTTTTTAATCACCACAATAATTTATAACTATAAATTAAAAAAATAAATTTATGCAGAAAACTTAATTACAAATATATTTAATAATATAAATCAGAATGAATCATAAAAGAGACGGTTAAGGCATCTTGTGTATCGTTGTATGTACATCATGCGCACGTGTTGATAGGAAATCTGAGCAATCTCCAAATTTGCCAAGAGCACTCCAGATGTCGCAATGGCCTATCATCAAAATCTCTCGCGATAACGGCAAACGGCCTGCAGTGCCGGTGCATTATGAACACCCACAACGTGAGAGGTAACCGCAGAGCTAACGGGGTACAATACGAGCACCACGCGTGTATTATGATGGAGCAAAAAGAACATACGCGTGAGGCGTGCTCGAAAGTGTCGGGCGTGCGTTGCGAACACACGCACAATACATAATCGCAACACGCATACACATGTACCCAATGATAATGACGTGCCGATGTTACGTTGCTATTACTTAGCATCACCCCACCGGTCCACCAAAATACTGATCGTTCTGCATGCGGGATCATAGGTCACGCGAAGATGCTGGTAACCTCCGAAATTTGCAAAAACAGTTAGATATTTCCAAGCGTGGGAATATTTTTGGAAAATTGCTCCATTCCTTCAATTTTTTATTATAAATGTAAATATAAATATATATTAAGCAATAATTTTTTATTATAAATATAAATACAAATATATAATATATTAAGCCATAATAGCCTAGAAAAATTCAATTTTTTTTTGCGTTTTGGAGACAAAATTCTCATAAAAGATTTGTTTGCGGTAAATTGTTCGAAATGATGTATTATGCGACATACTAAAAGTTCTGACCGTCAACGGACTTGGAAAATTTTCCAGCTTCAAAAAATTGATCAAAAATACGGTTTTTCAAAAATATTTCAGAAAATATTTATTTTATCGAAAGAAAGATCATTATCAAAAAGAAAGCTGATAAAATTACGAAAAATTTCACTTTTTATTGAAGGTTGTACGATCAATACTTTTCGTGATAGAATTTTTTAAAGAATGTATTTTTGATCTTTTCGAGAATGAAGCGATTTTTCACACTTTTTGTAAATATCTCAAATCTGGCTTTTACATACAGAATACTTCTTATGAAAATTGAAGGTTACTGAATTCCCTGAACAAAATCATTTTTTATTTATTCTTGTATGATCAATAGTTTTTGAGATACGACTTTAAGAATATTTCTCTTTATTTTTGAACAAAACTGTTTTTCTTTAAGTTTTATATCAATATCTCGGCTACTTCTAAGTAAAAAGTACTTATTGTTAAATCGAAAGGTTTTAAATTCCCTACAAAATCATTTTTTATTGAATCTTGTACGATGAATAGTTGCCGAGATATAAATAAATTTTCTCAAATTGTAATACATTTTAATGAATACTTGCTTGTGACTTATTGTGACGTATGTGAAAAATGTATACAAATATTGGTTTTATAGCTTACGGAATTAGTTTGAAAATGCTTTTATATAACCTCATACAATCAATAGTTCCCGAGATATGGCGTTTCAAAAATAATATGAGACCCTCAATTTACGTTTAAATATGAGTTTATCTATAATTACAGATATATAATCGAATCAGAAAAAATAATATTCGCATTTTCCTCAAAGCGTACATGTATTTACATACGATCATAGTAGTGTATCATTCCCCAAAATTTATTTTTGGAAAATCAATTTCGAGAAATATTACCTTTTTTTGAACATTTTCGAGAAAAACTTGTTCTCCGTAACTTTTTATAAATATCTCAGTTTTTAAAAGACTTATGTCAAAAGTAAAATATATTAATAATAATACTCCAGATCAGGGAACCACCCACCACCTTGACCTTAATATATGTTGTCAAGATCATGATCCAGAGTGGCCTCCAATAAGTTTTAGTGTTTTTTTAAATAGTTATTAATAAAAGAAGTTTGAAAAATAACGTTTTATTTCTGTTATATATAATATTAAAAATTATTCTATACCCTTCCTTGCTTACGTAATGACTTTTCACGCGAAACGACTTTCACCCCTCCCCCTGCTTAAGGGCGCATGACTTCCACGCTAAACAACTTGGCGAGATGGGGTGGAATTCGCTTCACATGGAAAGCCGTGTGCCCCTAAACAGGCGAGTTGGGTGGGAGTCGCTTCGTGTGGAAGTCGTGCGTCCCCAGGCAGGAGAGAATGTGGGATGAGAGTCGCTTTGCATGGACAGTCATAAAATATATTTGAAAGTAGATAATTTTTGTTCTGTGAAAAAGACATTTTTCAAACTTCCCTTCTTAATAACTTTTTAACGAGTAACCAGCGATGGCTAAAACCTGTTGAAAGTTACGACCTTGACTATACGTCAAGATCAAAGTCATTGAAGGGGGATCCTCTAATTTGGAGTATTACCAAATATACTAAATTAAAGCTTATAAAATTCCCTATAAAATGCTTTTCTTTTCTTCTCTCTCCGTCAATTTTTGTGCAAGATACAGTTGTTGAAAGAAAGAGTTTTCTGCGATAATTTTTTTCACCGAAAATTATGGTCACAACTTGTGCAAAAACAGTACATTTAAAAAAATAATAGGATAACGATCCTTTCTGACCCTTTAATAGTTAGCTATTTACACGTTAGTGTTCCCTTGAATTTGACATTTGGTTCATATTTTTAGGACCAATAGTTTCGAAGATACAACTTCAACAAGTATGGTCTTATTGAGACCTTTAATTCTGATAGTGACTGGTTGGTGCCGCAGAGGTTAAGTAGTGTGATAGATATGCCTTTTTTCTTATACCTTAATCATAAAAATGTGAACATTAACTCTCAGTACACAACTCAAAATAATCCCTGTACATAACGGATATTTCTTTTGCTTGTATTTTCTGTTATTATGTATCAATTTGAATTAATTTTTTTGTAATTGATCGTTTAAATATGGGACAATAAAAATATGATGGCAAAAAATATTTTAAAACAAAATTTACACTAATAATTCGAAAAACAATCAATATGCTTTTAATAATTTCAATTTTTAATTAAAGTGTATAAAAAACATCTCAAGTGATTGTTTGCGTAAAAAAAAAATAACAACTACTCTTGAGTTAAATAAAGATACATATATGAACAGCAATAATAAAAATAATAGTTGTTTTATTATTTATTTTTATAATAATAAGATAATGATAATTACTTTTATTATTGAAACGTTTAAGATTGGAAAGGGTATAATTCTTATGTATCAATAACACACGCGCAGGGGTATATGTAACTCTTTCCTCCCTTTATCTCCTTTCGAGCAATATGACGTTGGGAGGAAGAACGGAATGATAGACGAGCCGATACGTTCCCACGCGTTCTGCAGACGCAAGCGAGGGAGTTTGAGATCTGTCTCCCCTTCCCCCTGAACGCGTAGTGGGCGGTTGTGAGGCCTCGGGGGCCCAAGTGGGCCCCTAATCACAGGCTCACTCGCACTTGTACGTTGAACATACGCATCCTTCTTAAATGCGTACGCCGAGTAAAAGCCGAGTTATACGGACGTTCTTAAATGCACGATGTTGAACTCTTTTACTCTCCTTTTTCCTCATCTCATCTTTACAAGTACATAAATAGTGACAAAAATCTTGCACAAATTCGCAGTTGCAAGTTTTCCTAACTACATAGCAATCGCTTTTAAGTTACAGTAAAAACTCTGTTTTAAAATTGAGATTGAACCTACTCTAATTAATTATTATAAATTATCCTTTATATTTACACTCTTAATGTTGTCAGACGCTCTATTTTTACTGTTCTCTTTTAAACACAGTCGTATGATTACACAAGTAATACCTAGTAGGAGATTAGCGTAGGAAAAGAATTTTATAACTGATACATTTCAGAAAAAGATCACGTAAAAGAATCTACTGTTAATGCATCGATACTGCTTTACATTAAAAATTTGCATTTAAACAAATAATTATATCATAGAATAACAATAATAAATAATATAAACAAAGTATAAATACTTCAATGTATTGCTCGTAAAGGTTTTATGAGCGAATGTATCCAAGCTAAATCTGTCAGCGACTGTAAGGTTTATTGGCGATTAAGCGCGATTAATTACGACTCGACGAGTTTACATGTTGTCCAATCACTACCGACCAGTTGTCGCAATTCTTTCGTTGTCAAATCGACCGCGTGTTATTATTAATTAATTAATATCACTCACTTTACATTTTAGCAATTATGTCAACGGCATTTCACTTGTTTATTGAAAATTTCAAAAGAGACCTCATAAATTACCTCTGTTGCAAAATCTGTTCTTTAGTAACATAATAAACTAGACAAAATTCACTAAGTTTAAAAAAATAAAAATATATAATTTTTATGTGGATATATGAGTATGGCGTAATAAAATATGATTTCTGTATTCGAAAAAATTACTGTTTTGTCTTGAATATGAAATAGTGTTTGAAATATTATATACAACAGAAAAGATTAACAACATTGTAATTCATTTCAATTATACAGCTTTGAAAGGAATGAAAGATTAAAATATTTGTTGATATATTGTTTATACAAACAGAAAATATATAAATTGTTAGAAAGTGGCTAAGAAATTTACAAAGGTTAAATAATAAAGAGCATACAGCCACGACCAAGGATGTAAATAAGTTATATATTATTTAAAACAAATTCACAACAATAAGTAGACGTTTCAAGATTTGAAACCTCTACCTCTTCAGTACAATAAAAATGAATACGTTAAACATTCTAACTAAATACGCAAGCCAACTGATAAATGTAGTGATAGCAAGTAATAAAAAATTATTATTCCTTACAATACAGTAGTAATCGCAACAGATTAAAGTAAATTAAAGTAACAGTTAATTGTTATCGCGCTATACGAATAGAAAGAAAATACGAAATTTTTTTTTCATTATAATACAATTAAGAAATCTTCATTCAAAAACGACGAGTCCCACACGAAGAGACACGCAAGTACCAAGTTCTATTGTAAAAACAAAAACATTTTTTCAACAAGTAAATTAGATATCGTATTACTGTAAAAACAATCAGATTAAGAAATATACTCCTGCTTCGATTCCACCCAGAGAATTTTTTAGAAAATTTTTTAAATTCTTACCAACAGAACAAACTTACGCGTATCCTGGAGTGCGAAGACTCATCTGTACAACTGAACGCTGTGACAAATTTATGTAATGAGTGAATTTAAACTGCAAATAACGACAAAAGCCAAAAACGCTGGTCTATTTATATTAAGAAAAGGAAAAAGAAGGGTAAGAAAAAGGGGCAGGAAGGGGTAAAAGTTTAGAGTGGGGCCAGAACCTATTGTTCAAG
>NW_017305392.1:369123-397289 GCF_001594115.1 Trachymyrmex septentrionalis | reverse complement strand
AAGGAGAGGGAGATAAAGATCTGGAAACCGTTCCGTATCGCTTTGTTTATTTAAACCATTTTTTTGCATCTTAATATAAATCATCTCAGATACTAATCTTTTGTAATGAGAGCGTTCCGAATCCAATATTTTTGCGTTATCCCAATCCATGACATGGTCTGTGTCAAATCTGTGATTTGAGATAACGGAGTGAGAATTAGCTGGTTTTTTTAAGTCATTAATGTGTTCTTTTAAACGCGTCTTTAATTTCCTTTTCGTCTGACGTACGAATAATCGCAGTCCTTTGATATACCACATTCGAAAGTTCATCTTTTTTTATCTTATCTTTCCCCGTTTTTATAAAACTGTTCAAGTTGTTCATAGGTTTGTATATCAATTCAAATTGAAATTTATTTAGAGTTGCATTGAATTTCTCAGACGTTCTCTTTAAGTAAGGAATAGTGAAAAATTTTTTCTTTACAATAGAAATGTCAGTATTAGTGTTAACATTATGTTCATTAATGGTATCCAAATTCTTTTTTCTTGATAACGTTTCAATTCTATTGTTTATCGTTTTAAATAAAAATTGTAACGGATATCCATTGCGAAGGAGAGTGATAATTAGAGAATTGATGTTAATGTGATGGAATTTTGGATGGGAAAGAAATAAAATTTTGTCCAATAACCCAATCACAACACCTTTCTTGTGTAGGGTGATTGGAGAAGAAATTGAGAAATCTCCCAGAGTTAGTAGGCTTTTTGTACAAGTCGAAAATAATTCTACCATTATCGCTCAACAGTTTGACATCTAAAAAGTTGATACCCCTGTCATCGCCATAATCCACAGTAAATTTAATGCGCTCGTGGTACGAATTGAAGGAATCTAAAATGTTGGTAATAAGATTTCCCCGTTTTATAAAAACGGGGAAAGATAAGATAAAAAAAGATGAACTTTCGAATGTGGTATACCAAATTAATTGTAAGGACTGCGATTATTCGTACGTCGGTCAGACGAAAAAGAAATTAAAGACACGTTTAAAAGAACACATTAATGACTTAAAAAAACCAGCTAATTCTCACTTCCTTCCCCCATTTTCTTACCCTTCTCTTTTTCCTTTTCTTAATATAAATAGACCAGCGTTTTTGGCTTTTGTCGTTATTTGCAGTTTAAATTCACTCATTACATAAATTTGTCACAGCGTTCAGTTGTACAGATGAGTCTTCGCACTCCAGGATACGCGTAAGTTTGTTCTGTTGGTTTTTAAAAAATTTTCTAAAAAATTCTCTGGGTGGAATCTAAGCAGGAGTATATTTCTTAATCTGATTGTTTTTACAGTAATACGATATCTAATTTACTTGTTGAAAAAATTTTTTTGTTTTTACAATAGAACTTAGTATTATACTTGCGTGTCTCTTCGTGTGGAGCTCGTCGTTTTTAAATGAAGATTTCTTAATTGTATCATGACGAAAAAAACTTTCGCATTTTCTTTCTATTCGTATAGCGCGATAACAATTAACTGTTACTTTAATTTACTTTGATCTGTTGCGATTACTATCGTATTGTAAGGAAATAATAATTTTTTGTTATTTAGACACCTTGGATAATGCTAATGCCGGCGATGCTGTAACTTTCAAGCCTTATAACTCGTAAAGTACTTAATGAAAAAATATTTTATTATAATATTTTGATAGGCTCTCAAAATAAGTTACAAGAATATGCAATGAAAAATTGCGAGTTTCATTAAAAAAATTCAAAGTGACTTTGCTCTGACCTTGACAATGCCACCCAAGGTCAAACAAATAGTATCATCTTATGTCTCCCCCGAAGTAAAAAAACTTTTATTTGAAACATTTTGTGATTTAATGCAGTGTTTCCGAGATATTTGAGTGGATCCTTTAAAATGGAACACCCTGTATATATGTATATATTTGATAATGTTCTATTATTTTTAAATATCTTAATAAAATAATTAAAATTTATTTGCAGTTAAATTGTTATTATTATATAAATATAAAATGGAAAAAAGAAAAAAGTAAAATTTTCAACAGTATCTTTTTTAGACAAGTAAAATATTAGTATCAACAAAATGCAGAAATTGATACAACTTGATCGAACATCAATGACGCCATAAAAATGCACGATAATTGTGATGACCATAGTGGTTTGCGGTATCGTCATTGTGTCATTGTTGGCTCTAAAATGGAAATGGTCGTACTATTAAATGGTGCCATCATCTCCTATACTCCTAGCAATCTAGCGTAAATTCCACAGGCGACATCATTTTAATTGATCCGTAAATACACGACTCTTAGTAAATGTTTCAAAATTTTATAACTTTAATCATATAATTAATTTTCAAACTACTTATACAGCCAACTTATTTAATAAAGATATTTAAAATTACAATATTAATATAAACATAGATTTAAAATTACATTTCTGGATACATTTCTGTATAAATAAATGTAATAAAGTAAATCACCTCAACATGCTCGAAAATTTTATAGAAGGTTCTTCCAGTTCAAATTAATTATCATATTCTCTATTAAGAAAGCGCATTTCAGTTTCTGACACACTCTTTATTAATATCTTTTATAATAAAATGTCTAAAAAATTTCTTTCTAATCTTTAATCTTAATAATAGATTATCATTATATCAACGATGTGTGACATCCTGTCGTCAAACTGACGGAATAGATAATATAAAGCCTATGATAGAATCTACGATTGGATAACTCTAAGAACTTCCTTGTTCGATATCTTGTTCAAGCGAACGGATATCTAACATTACAAGGCACTCGAACCGGGAAAACAACAATTTGGAGTATCGGTACATCGTTGACGAGAATATCAAAGCTACTTATCACTATTCAAGATCGATCTTGAGAAGCAGTAAGATCGTTTACTGAGAATGTCTCGCGTGACCAAATACGAACATATCGAAAAAAGTCGCCAAGTTGCATGAAGAGGCAATCAACTGGTCGATCTTTAAGCATGATCAATAATTACGATATTGATTTATATGTAGATAAACGTGCAAACATACATTAAACGAACAGACGATAAATAAATTTATCTATAGAAAAAGAAAAAATATGGAATGAAACAGAAAGAAGTACTTACACACATAAGAAATTGTTATTTTTAGCAAGGAAGATTTAACAAAATGATTAACCTACTGAATTCTGTATGATTGATTGTTGTGAAATGATAGATCGTGTTCTATTTCATTTAAACAAAAATTAAATAAATGTAAAGATGAAGAATTTTATGTGTAAAAGAGAAAAGAAAATTGTAAAGAAAAGAAAATGAACAAAGATAAATTCGTTGTAATAAACGAAAGAATCAATAACTTTTTGCTTCAGATTCTATCAATTAACGTTTATTTAGATTTAAATAATACACATAAAATTATATAAAAATTTTATAAATATATCTCATAAATATTCTTTATAAATAATTTTGTAAAGAATCCATTCAAAAATTCAAATCGCACAATCTTTAAAAAGACAGTTTTAAATATTAAATTAAATAGGACAAAGAAATATACTTGATTGAGGATAGATTGTAATATCAAATCCCGTGATATGTTTGAAATTATCTTATAAAAAATATCTTTTAAAAAAATTCTAGCCAATTAAATCGACCATGGCTGAAGCGTAACGAAAATGAATCCTCGTGTTAATCGCGAGGACAGAAAAATCCCGAGGGAACGTTGAGGCTTCTCACGGAGCTAATATGTGCCTGGGACGAGTTGAAAGTCAGAGGAGCGGGACTTACGGTGGCAAGTGCAGCAAGAAAGACTCCATCAGGATTCAAGGTCTTTTCAATCGACCTGGAAGAGATTTCCCCGCGGAAGTGGGTATGCTGCTGCCTGACGAAACCTACGAGGCGAGATCCTCCAACGCTCTCATTGCAGACGTGGACGAAATCGAGGCTGCCAAGGCGCTGGCGGCGCTCCGCAGATGCGATGAGTTCCTGAAGAGGCACGGCATCCGGCCCGAGTTCTTCTGCAGGCATCGAGAGCGTCTAGCTCTTCAAGCATGGCTATTAGAGAGATCCAAACTTTATTCAGGTAAGTGTTTAAGAAGATCTTCATATAGAAGTTAAGCTTCTTTACGTGGGAATTAAATGAGAGTTGATTTTTTAATATCTCCTCTTTCTATTCCTTGATTGGATACGAAAAGAACATTTTTGCTGAAAGATTTAAAATTTTCTTGGATAACAGATCTGAAAATAATCTTGCAGGAAACACTCGAACTGATTAAGAAAAATATCAAAATTTTTTGCAGCATTGCTCATTATTTTTCAGTTTGCAACATAATTATTTCGATAGTCCAACAAAATTTTTTCAAATTTATACGCAGCAAAATTTTCGATCTTTTAGCAAAAAATTCTTTCCGTATACATGTGTATATAATTTTTTATCTCATACAAATGAAAAAAAAAATTATATTGTATTGTTGACGTATTTAAAAATGTTAATAGGATATTAATTTATTTCAAAATTTGTATTTATTAATTTTATTCTTTTTCTCATAAATAACATATCTTCTTTTATATACAGCAATTCTTGAATTTTCACGCTTTCTTATTAAGCTTTCTGAGGTACTTTGTATGAGGTTATTAAGATTGCCACGTTCTCTCGCCGAGATCAACAGCGACTGCATTATCTTAGGAAGTTGGGAAACGGAGCCACTCGCACCGTGCTTTCGCAGATTATTCCGTCTATTTCGTTTGTTTACACGCGCGGGATAACTCTCGCCGTCGCCTCTCTTTCTCCCGGGGCGCAACTTTCCTCATGCAACTTGCTCCATTTCTCCTCTACAAATCGCATTGCGGAGCGTCTCGGGCATTATATACGTACAAGGATACGAGCTGCACGCTCACTGCCGTTCCTTGTACTCGCGTTCCGATAAAGGATGCAGCCCGTAAGCATCGTGGCGATCTACCGAAGGATGAAGGATGATGTACAGTATCCTCCAAAAGTACTAGTCCCCCTTACATTCCAATTAAATACACCGGCGTTATTTTAAAATTGATTTTTTTTAGGAAAATCAATCTACAGAAATAAATTGAACAATTCTTTTTAAATTAATTTTAATACGAAAAAATATCATTTATTATTTAGAGTATTATGCTCGCTTCTTTAAGCAATATTGATTATTTAATTAATTAATTTAAAAGCCCTAAATTAAAAATATTTATAATTTTCTGGGATAGAGTAAATAATTGTTGAAAGGTAAAAACAAAATTATCAATTTTCTTAAGAAAAAAAATACATCGGCTGCATTTACATTGCATGACACTGTACATGTGGAAAAAGGCTGTACTGGACGTTAATATCTTTCTGAATTATCATCGAGAGTCGACACAATCACGAGAATCTATAGATCATAGAGTGATCTAAGAGTGAGCACTGAATAAATTCTTTTCAAACAATCGAAAAGTATTCTGAATGCACAACATATGCGCGAGTCAGCCGGCGTGTATGCAGATGCAGATCCAACGAGGTGTAGCTTGCTCTTAGCCTTGCATCCAGAACTGGCAGATACCTCGCGATCGCAATAAATCAACGTGCAATCTAATTAACCGATGGACCCTATAATAGGGTTCATTATGATCGAATCAGTACGAATTATGCGAATGCACTACTAAGTCTATCTTTACGCTAATAATGGATTTAATCCAAAATTAATATTAGATAAATCTCAATAAATTGTTTATATCTCTTGAAACCCTAATAATACAATACTGATCACCTTTTAAATTTCAATTTCGCAAATTGTAAAAAAGTCTAATAAGTGTAAAAAAAAATTTATTACCAATTTATATAGTGTTCTGAAATTCGTAAATACAATCTCGTAAACATCGCAAGAGCTGCGCCATATTATCGTTCAGTATATCTATGTAAGAACACGAGCACGAGGCAGGAATTGGCGATTAATTGCTAAATACATGACCGGCGCATGTAAACCGTTGCACATACTGGTTTACAATATGCTATGACTCGATAATAGTGGTTTAATACTATAATTAGTATCATATGATCTCGTATAATTTACAATCTATTTCAATTCAACGATCTTACATCCCTTGATTACGCTACTGAAAATTAGGCCAAATCATGCTTTCGCTCTCAGAATAACATTTGCGCCCAATAATTTAATATTTATAAATTTCTGAATTTCTTAAATAATATTCGCATATTTCAATATAGTTTAATATAATTAAGTTAACTATTATTTTTCTTGCCATTATAATTTAATATTATATTCGACATACATTAAGGAAGATCCGAATTATGATTAAAACGTTTGCGCTTTTACTTATGTAATTTATTGCGATTAAATATTATGTGAACATAATAATATCTACAATATATTACGCGCCAACATCCGCGTTGGCTCTTATTAGCTTTTTTCCTATTCAGTTCTGATTTATTCTTACAATCCTTTGCTATTTGTTATTTTTTAATTAAATTAACTCGTCGTTAATTAAAAATTTTTTTAATTTTCTGTCTCTTCTCGTCATCTGATTCTTGAATTAGCTGGCGGTCGTCAATAGTCAAGTTTAGTTATGCTTTTCTCAGAGAGAGATAAAAGATTTTATGTGCAATTTAATTATAAGAAGAAGCTTTTCGTTTCCGGTGACGGACCATCTTCCGTCGCAAAAGAAACTAACATTAATAAAAATATTGCAATTAATTCTATACCTGTCTAACCATTATTCTTTTGACTACTTACTCAAAGAAAGTTATTTGTTGATTTGTGTTATATGTTATCTATATAGACGAACAGTAATGTACATCGGGAAATCCGATTAATGGTATACGTTAGGGAATAGCCAAGGATTAAGAGAGAAGTTCATTCAATTATAGCAAATCAGTGTATTAGTCAATTTCAAAAGTTACTAATATTTAAAATATTTCAAATCAAAATGAACGACTTAATATTTCTATATTGCTAAATCTTAACAAATGATCAATTTAACATTTTATATAAAGTTGTTTTGCAGCAAAATGTAATAGAAAGTAAATTAATTTGCCTTATTTAAAAATAAAATTTAGAAATAAATTAAATTTTGAAATTATATTAATCCTTCGTTCCTCTCGAGTTTTAAAACTTTTTAAATTGTCGAGAAATGTCGACATGATTTCAATATAAAATACATACAAATGATAGAAAATATTAGAAACAGTTGTGACCTAATTACTCGGTTATTCATCTACTCCATGGGGAGATAAAGAGTGGGGGGGGTTGGAAATTTTAAATCGGGATTTATTAGCCGCGGGGAATCGACTGGGGGTACGTAATGACCGAGGCATTACTAATGGGGCGAGGAGGAGGAAGGAGGCAAAAAAGGGCGGAACTGCCTGCCAACGTAACAACGCTGCTGATGCAAAAGCGAACAAAATGCCGTCAGGTGTTGCCCCCATAAATCACTGCGTACGTATGTACCACCTTCCTTTCGGTCTTCGTCGCGCCGCTCCGATGCATTCGATAAATAAAACATGCGGTGTGAAAAGGTCCGCAAGGTGTATCGATTGGTTCTACCAGATAAACGTTGTATAATAGTGCGCATTATTTCTATTTTGGAAGCGATCATTTCCTCAACAGCTTCTACTTTTTCGAAAAGTAGAGCATTACGTGTTTTTATTTTTTAAATTTTTTGAGATTACATGCTGTATATCGTGTCTTTTAAAAAATAATACCGTGGCGTCATAAGCCATGGTATTATTCACTTTAAGATGATCTAGAGATTTTATAAAATATATTGCATCATCTGTATAGTTTTATGTATTGTTTCTTTAAAGAAAAATGTTCTTTTTTGTTTCTATAGACTTCTCTCACAGAACTTATTCTCAACCATCTCTTGAGCGCGAAGATATCCTAATCAATCGTGGCATCGCGTGAGAAACAAGAATTCCAAGAAACTTTAACAGCGCATTAATTACTGGTGGTTAATAATGGTACAAGAATTAACAATTACATGGTTTGATAATTATATGCAACTGAACTGAATTATCGTCACTTATTTGTATGCATAAGTGTACGTACATATTTCACTTGTCAGCAAAGCGTATTCTTGAGATTCAAGATTTAAGAGAACAAAGATTCTATCATTTTTAATTTGATATTTTTTATGCGAATTCCAAAAGGAAAAAAATTGTAAATAAATAGAAAAATAAAGGGCAAATAGTAAAAAATAAAGATACAAATATAAAATCTTTAGAAATTGTTTATACTATATTTGAAATATTACATATATTGTGCCATATTCGATCTTATTCGAGTTTTAAAAATACTGAGATGCATAAATCTATCGATCATAGATGGCAGGTATTTAGCTTTTCTGAGCCTGGAAGGGGAGAGGGGGGGGGAGGTATCTTAAGTCTACCAATTTAACTTCGTCTATGAAACCGGCACGCCTTCTTTTTGCTAGTAACACAGCAGGCCTCGCAAAAACCGCACCGGGTCCTGATGCAAATTTATGTTAACAGCTCCAAGCGAATGTCTCTCTCATATATTTACAACTCCGCCGTGAATAGAAAACGCAATGACGCTATGCAGCCAGATTCAACGTGAGCAGCACAGATATTTTACATATATACGCAATTAAAATTATTATAATTAAATATGTGTCATAATTTTGTTTCTAAATAGAAGCTTCCACACTTTATCTGACCCGAGTATTATCTTATGAGCATACAAATTTACATGTATAAAGCACACATATGCACACGTACGTGCTAATGCGAGTAGAGGCGAGAAAATCATTATCGAAGCAAGTTGAAAGAACGAGTCTCGACACGAACTTCTTGCAGGCGCGCGACGTACTGTATCGTCTTATTCTCGTCTCCACTCGGTTTAATTAAATTCCCGGAGAAACGGTGGCTCTTCATCCCTTCATTACCTCCCCGCAGGCACCCTTTTTTTGCGCACCCGTGTCGACGTGAAGACGCACATGCACGCACATGCACGCACATGCACGCACGCTCACTCATGTTCACTTTACTAATTGACGGATGAATTAATTAGCACAAATGATCGATCGCGCCCGCCCATCGCTGGATTTATTTCCTGTCGAGACGTACAACGATACGAAGTGTCGGCGCGATATTATTGGATGCTAAGAACTTTCGAGTAACTATCTATAGGTACTTTGTTATAGTACTAATTAGAATAATAATAACAAAAATAATAGTAAAAATATGATAATAGCAGGAAGTGCTATTTTAATTTTCTCATTTTTGTTTTCTCATTTGATGTTTCAATAAATGTTTATATATTAGTTTCTTTCGGTAATTTTAGAAATACAAATCTAATTGTATTATCTCTTCTCTCTCTCTCTCTCTCTCTCTCTATCTCTCTCTCTCCTCTCACTTACATATATCAGCTGTTATTTTTAAACTTACATAAAGAATAGGAAAAATAAAATATACATTTTTAAAATATATATTTGGCAGTTTTATTTACAAATAAAGTAAAAATGATTGGAAATATTTTATGTTAAATATTACCAATCTTAATAATATATATTTTAGAAAAAAAACTTTATTTAACGTCTCTCTTAATAAAACGGATATTAAACAAAATTCTTTAAATTAGTAATTTCAGCGATTTTCCCTAGTATATCATATATTATAAATATTTTATGTTAATTTTTATATCATTATATATATTATTATTTAAAATAAAATAACAAAAAATAACACAAAAGATTTTATATAAAAAGGCAATTTTACAATATATACATTCAGATGTCTAAAAGTCTATCATTATGCAACTGTCACTTTAATTTAAAAAAATATCTCATTAGTGCAATAACGAAATATTAGCGACATGAGTAAATAGTAAAAGAAAGGACAGTGGTCATAAAAAATGTATAGATATAACACAATAATTAAGGTTATCAATAAATAATCGACAATCTATTCACAGACATATATTACAGACAGTACATTACGTTGATTTATCTAATTTTTCATAATTAGAGTTTTATCTTTAGCTAAGTTTAGTTTTATTAATTTAATGTAGATAAATCAGAGTTCACGGTTACTTTTTAATCATACAGCAATTATTAACAGGCATTTGAGGCTCCATGAACATGCACAATCTCATTCAGTCAACACCAGGTATTCTTTTTTAGAAAATAGTCCGCTAAGTTTTTTAATCCATCAGATTTGTTATATATTTTAAACAAATCAAAATTCTGAGTAATTTTGGTATAATTCTCGAAAACCATGAAACAACGTAGCAAATATAACATTGCAATAATAATTTATATCTATGCAACAACAGTTAAGAATCAGCACCATTTGCGGAGTCAGCAATCTACTTACTTAGAAGCAATAAGACGTGCTATGAGAACGTGACGTGTTTCTCTACTACACGCCAATCGCTTTTGTACGCTGCGTGTATCAATCTCTCTCTCTCTCTCTCTCTCTCTCTCTCTCTCTCTCTCAATATTAATACCTGATTTAAAAAATTAATAATCTACTGCAACCATAAATCAGACTTCAAACTTCCTAAAAAATATTGAGCTTTATTTTGAGTTGATAAGTAAAATTATAAATTGAATTATAAAAATTTGTTAAAAAAAAAAAATTAAAATCAAGGTAAAGAATACTTCATAAAAAATACTCTATTTGAAAAAAATATTTTGTAGTTATTATTTATTTAAGAACATATTTAAGAAAAAATTAAGGACAAAATATCTAACATTAATTAAACAACGCATGATGCACACAAATCAGTTGTTTATAAAACAATAATTGCATCACGGCATTGTTAAAAACTTAATTTTCACCATCATCTTTCTACCACGCACACTCTGTAACTCTGAATTTCTTTTCTTTACTCTCCTTCAAATAAACGCTCGTGAATCGCCATAAGTTTTCACAGTAGCCTTCGTAGTTGTGTGTTACGAAAAGCACCGTGTTGCATTGCCCGGTAAAAGTGTCTCTAAAACCTGTGGCTATTGTTGCGTAGCGTACTAAAAGCAGAGCTACATACATATATATATATACATTCACATTGAGCGAATACTTTTACGCGTAAGAGTCGTGAAAAGTCAACCAATCATGCTTGATCACAAAAAGTTTAATTATTTCAACTTCTACGCGTTCTACTTTTATCATTAATACACTATTTCTGTTATTATCCATGTCCAAATCCATCTTCAAAGTTATCTGTACAATGCATAATTCAGATGGAACGTAAAATTATAATATCAAGATAACATCAAATAGAAGTCATTTTAGAAAAAAATCATTATGTCATTTGAAACATTTTTGATAATTAATTTATAAAATTTTTGACACAACAATGATTTTTTAACTGAAAATCTTTAAGTGGTTTTTTAACTAAAAAATAACTTAAAAATTATGTCAAAAATTTATTTAGAAAATTATTATCAAAAGTGTATCAAATAATCTTTTTGATATTTTTTAAAACGACTTCTATTTGATGTCATCTTGATATTATAATGATTTTTTTTTCTACCTGGAGATCTTTTCTGGAGATCTTTTTAGATAGCTTTCTTAAATCTTTTTAAAATAGCCACATAATTTGAATCTTTTTTGACAAGAGCCACAAAAGAATCTTGGCCTCTTCTCTTTTGATCTAAATCGCTTCATAATGTCATATTTGCCACGCAAATAATCGTGAAATCTATGTCGCTAGGAATCATTCAGTTGACTGCACCGGAGCCTGCTACCATTTATTCTATCCATAGAGGCACATCGATGTTGGTTATGCGAATCTCATTTTCTGCTATGGCCGCCGTAGCTCCTTCTCCGAGACGAGATAAGCCGTGTACCCATGTTGGAACTTAAAGCATGCAGCTGCGTGTCTTTGGAAGAAGCACAGGAGGCCACAGATAAGCCTCGATGTATTCTGAAGTACGTTCTTCGTAATATTAATAACGTGTCCTGTCGCCATGTTTCTTGATATAAAAATCCAATCATTTCTGTAATCAGGTATGATGCTCACTAGGATGACCTTTTTGTTTTCCAATTTTATTCAATTCCCTCATTTGTCTTTTGTCTGACGTTTAAAAATCTCTATTGTTTACTATTATAAATATGCCTTTTATTTTTACGTATAAAATATTTGAGATCACATAAGTACCTAATGCAAAAATTAATAAATCCAACAATGATACATCTTACAATTTTGAAACTTTAAAAGCTTAATTTATCGCTATTAGATGTAATAGAAAGTTGAATACCCTGATTTTTTTCTAATGAGGTAATTTATAAATTGACGAAGTACAGGACTCTCAGTATAAATAATAAATAGAAAGTTTAAAGTGCGAATGAGAGTCTGAATATAAAAATATATTTCTTAAAATATCATAACAAATATATTATTACGTAAAACTTAAAAATTATTGTAATAAAAAAAATTGAAAAAATTACATAAAATTAAATTATCTTTACGTGTGATTACATAATTAAAAAATGCATATGCTAACAATGCATGTTTCGGCTGCAGAGTTGAGCTTTCTTTAGTTGTAGAGATTTCTATTAAACGCATTTAGTATTCAGTGATTAGAAATGTTCAAAAATCCATATAATTATCTACCAGGTCGAACAAACATTGCTCACAGAACGGCTGCTCGGCCGCGTGGAGAAAACAATTGGAGGTTCTATACATGAATAGAATCTCTAAGAGAATCTTATGATCATGTTAAAAAGATAAATATTTATTCCATTGTTGGCATGGTGGACAGAGCGTTATTACTTTCCGATCCAAAACACCATAAGAAACATCTATCCTATATAATTATGATTCTATTGGAAAATGACTATCCTCTGTCTTTTATTTTTGAAACTATTAATCATAGAACAAAAAACCTGTCTGAAAGGGGAGCAGCTATGCAGGATTCGACAAATAACAAAAACCAAGAGATTAAATCTTCTTGGTTTACAGTACCGTATATTCTCTCGTTTACAAATAAATTTAAACAACTTAACAACAAAGATCTTAAAGTTTCTTTCTCTTCAGTTTAAATAAACTAAATAAATTCATAAAAGTTAAAAGATCCACAACCACAGTCTACAAAAAATAACGTAGTATATAAAATCGAGTGTAAAGATTGCAATGCGTCTTGTGTCGGTCAGACGGGTAGACAACTAAATACGAGAATAAAAAAATATCGCAATTACATTCGATGGAACACATCTACTCGTTCTGTCATAACCGACCATAGAATGCAATCTGAACATGACTTTGATTGGAATAATGTCAAGATTCTCGATGAGGAATCATGTTATGACAAGCGTTTAATTTCTGAAATGATTCATATTAAAAAATAAGAGAATAGCCTTAACTTACAAAACGATACAGAAAGCCTTCATAAATTTTATTTATCAATCGTAAATAGAATTTAACTTTGAAAAACACATGATCGCTGGATATATAACACGTTAGTCGTGTCTTGGCAATCGTCACAATCACATACTAATCTTTGTAAGCTAGATAATTTTAACAGATTGACGATTCTAATGTGAAAATTATTTTAACGACGTTTTATTTTATTATATATATATATTATTTTATTCTTGTAATGACGTATCGACGAACATATTTAATGCTATTTAGACATCTGGAACCACATCGGTGAGTTGTAATATCTAGAGAATAAATATTGCTTTATCTTTTTAACATGATCATAAGATTCTCTATTCATGTATAGAATCTCCAATTATTTCCTCCACACGGCCGAGCAGCCGTTCTATGAACAATGTTTATTCGACTTGATAGATAACTATGTGGATTTTTGAACATTTCTAATCACTGGGTACTCAATGCGTTTAATAGAAATTTATACAACCGAGGAAAGCTCAACTCTGTAGCCGAAACATGTATTGTTAACATATGCGTTTTTTAACTATGTAATTACAAGAATAATTTAATTTATGTAATCTTTTTAATTTTGTTATTACAATAATTTTTAAACTCGAGGTAATTTATATTCTACATCCTTTATTTTATAGCTTTATTATTTAATTATACTTGTAAGAAATTATTAAAATCAAGAGAAACTTTTTCAGAAATTTCGGTTATTAAGAAATTGCCATGTTGAAAACTTTGAACATCAATCAATTTAAATTTAAATATATTTTTATGGTTTAGAATTAGAAATATAAAATTTAGTACAACGTGTTTTCAATATGGTAGATGAGTTACGGCAGATGATCTTTCATACCGCGATCAGTGATTCGAGATATGTCTCTTCGTCACCAGCATAATCCTTGAATATCAGCTAGACCAACCATTCGAGTTTCACAGCTTTTCAATATGTAATGAGGCGAACAAATTATATCGTACCGCGTGTCTGACACGTGGATGACATCGAATGATGGATCACTCAGATTTTCGATTTTAGCCATGTAAAGGAAACACGAAGGTCATTATGTCACAGCAGCCTCTAGTTAAGTTTAAAAAATTGCAGTTAAATCAAAAACATTTCATAATTCTAATTTTTAAATATAAGTTAACGCGTTTGGATAAAATATAAATTTAAAAGTTAGTCTGAAATTAACTTTCATACTTTGTATGAGCTAGATGAAATAAAAAGCTAGAGAATGCAGAAGGAAACTTTTACAGAATTATTTCACATCGAAAAAAATAATGGGATCGTAACAAAAGTTTAAAGAAATGACATGAGAGATTGTTGTAAAATGAATTAAATTTTATCCATCAACAAAAAATAGCACGGTTTCTGTACATTATACTATGCTATAGCTATATGAGTGTATATATATCGATACAATACAAAGAAAAGAATGAATTTTTTTCGAAAAATTAAATTGATCATCATTAGTGTGCCTACTGATTGCTCGCGTTTAATAAATTAATATTGTTTCTATTTAATTGAACTATTTTGTGTATACGAAGAAGGAAGACAAACGAAGGATGAAACAGGAATGAAAGTAGTGGAACGAGATTAGCATAATATCTGTATCAAGAAAAGATTAAAAAAGGCAAGAAGAAGACGAAAAATCTTGAAGAAAGAAAGAAAGAAGGCAAAAGCATTTGAAATCAGATCTTTTGTGAATAATAAAAATGGAAAGTATGAGTTTCTACAGAAAGAAGAGAAAACAAAAAAAAATAAAGGATTTAAAAACATAAAAATATTACCCATACAACACAGAACTTGCAGCAATATCGTTGCAATAACGCTGCAATATTGTTACAATAAATATTGTTGCAATGTTGCAGCATTGTTGCTGCAACTTTTGTGCTGTAGGGCTAAAAGCAAAACATAAAAAAATGTAAAATATAACATATAAAACTAAAAAAAATGTAAAAAATGTAAAACATAAAATGTTGTCTAAAAGTTCAATGTTTGATTGTCTTTATACGTTCGCAATATTAAACATTTAAATTTTTATTGTACTTCCTGAATCCATAATTTATAATAAAAATTACGATTTGAATTTATTCCTTCCTTGGCAATATTAGATTTGCCAAATTCTTGACTTAAAAAATTTCTAAATAAAAAATTTTTATTATCTGGATTGTGTGCAATCATTTCAAGAATTTTTCTTTCTGCTGATTGTATGGAATACTGAACAGCGGATCAGAAATAAAGAGAGAGAGAGAGAGAGAGAGAGAGAGAGAGAGAGAGAGAGAGAGAGAGAGAGAGAGAAAGGACGAAAAGAAGATAAAAACATTTCTGATCCGGTGTCAGTTGCTGACGGATGGGTCCATGAGTTTCTTCAAGGTCTCACAAATCTGCAACAAATCCATAGTCCTTTCATCTCATTCGTTTCAACTCAGTGTAAATGTACATGGATTATATATTCTTAAACTATCAGATTCTTTCCAATTTCTGTTAATTTCCTGTAACGCATATATTTTATTCTAAACTAGAAAAAGTAAACTAAATTATTTATATAATCCCCTTATAACAAGTTACATTTTATATTTATAATTTAAAATATTAACGCATGTCATTGAATTGATAATAAATTAGAGTATCACAAATCTGAAATACCTACTTACAATTAATAATTTTGAAATAAATTTAGTGATTATTATTAAAAAAAAATCAATTATTTGGAAAGTTACTTTTCAGAAAAAATATTCTAAATATGCTTTTATTTCTTGTATTTTTAGATATTATAAAAATAAATATGTGTAATAGAATATAGACATTATTTTCAATATATTGCTATACTTAAATATATGTATATAGATAATTATATCTTCAATAATATAATTAATACACTCATATTTAGGATCTTGAGATAACTTTTCAGATCGATAATAGATCGCTCGAGCAAAGAACATGGCTGTATTTCGAAGATCGGTATAATATCAAACGAAGCAGAGTCACGATCTTCGGATCGTTTCACCAGATTGTGCTAGCAGTCCTATAGGTCCGTTGAAGACATATCGTCTTCTGCCTTATCGACACAAAGTTAACGCGAATCGAACCAGCGAAAGGCCCCACGGGCCTGTTTTTCACTTGAGTCCGTCTCGTTCACATCAAAACCGGTTTTCTACAGAGAGATTTGAATTTCGCAGCAAGGAACGAATCCTCTTTCTCCTCTGGCCGAGAGCTAAATACCTTAAATCAATTCACAAGAAATACTAAACATTTTCTTATCCTATTTTAGACTTACTATTTTCATGTTTTTCTTCTCTTTGTACATATTGAAATTGTTGTATCTCAATAATTATAAGACTTTAATTTATATAGAAGTTCTAAAAATTTTTTAATCTTTAATTTATAAAATAAATTTTTATCTACTTTCTCATCTACTTGTCAGATTAAATTGTTAGGGCAAAATATAATGCGTACAAAATTTTTACATTTAATACTCTATTAAACTTTTTTATTACACTATAATTCTATTTCAACTATTTATGTTTTTTCTAATGAAAGAGTAATTTTCTAAGTTTTAGTCCATTTTTATAAAAATTTTAAAATACATTATACTACTACGTAAATATTAACGTACTTTCCCGTATTAATACCAATTAAACACAACGTAATATTAATTTTATAAATTTACAGCTAACAATACAAATATAATATAGTATGTCTGTGTTACATAACAGTTACATTACCAAGCGTAAAATTTTAACATTAATGTTATATTTACTTTCAGTTGGTGTTTACTGGGTTATATTAAATCAACAAAGTTCGCTGATTCTCTTACAGTTTTCGCAACGGTAATGAAGCAAACGAAGTTACTCGTTGATAGTGAGCGCATTTGGTAGTAGGGATCCACTTATAGTGGTCGTCGGCCCCAGTCAGGGCCTTCCTCCCTCCGTATTGCTCGTGGAACCTTTTCCCCGTTTACATCACATTGAGTGGGGAGGAACAGGCTCATTGCACGAGAAGTGGGAGAGTTAGGCCCAGAAGAAGATAAGAAGCGATGGAAGAAGAGAAAAGAGAAGATAGAGTGAGAAAGTTCTCTCACAACGACGATGTTGCATTGTTTACGACAGGGTAAGCCCGCTGCGGCACAGCCATGTTGGATTCCTTTCGCGGCTGTAGATCAAAATTATAAGGCGGAACGCGCCTTGGAACGTCCGCTCGAGATCCTCTTGAGTGTGCCACGAATCTCCCTCTTTCGCTTTTCTCTCTTTTCGTCGCTCCGACGAAAAAGGGAGCAAGGGCGCTTCGGGAATGCCACGAAGATCGATCGCTTCGTTTGTCCTTTCTTTTTCGACCGTTCAGCAAACGAGAGCGCAAACCTTCTTCAGCTTCGTGTCTCTCTTCTGCTGCTCTGGCTGCCTTGCGAGCAGCCATTCATTGGGTAGATAGGTCAGGTGACATGTATCGCGTGTCGCGCTCATCGAGCAGCTCAATGGCTGCTTGTCAGTGGATGAACGTTCGCCAGCAACAAGTGACTTGAATGTGGATATAGGAAAGATGCCTGTTCTTTAAACAGATGTTTCGAGTTTGGTTGGAAGGGATATTGATCCAATGATATGTGTAGGCACACTTAGAACCTGAAGACTTAAATCAAATTGTATACATTGCATGCGTGCAACGTGTTTGTTTAATTATGTCTTTAATTATCTCGTTTAACATATGTTGAAATTTTTTAGTATTTTCCTTGCCCTAATTGATATAATGCTATGATTCATGTATTATTTAACAATTACAAATGAAAATTAGATCGATAAATATAAATTAAATAAAGAATTTTTTTTCTATTTTTAATCGAACCGCAAAGATGCTTAATAATATTATTTATTATATATATATATATATATATTCATTTATTGACAATAACTTAATAATTGTTTGTTTCTAAGTATGTATTAACAGATTACATTAATGATTTCTTTTATACAAATAATTTCATTACATCTTATTTTATTATAATCTTTTATAATATTTTAATATATATTTCAAGAGACATAATAGTGCCTCACACACAAGATTATTACATAGTATTGAATCAGTGCAAAAGTTTGTACCCGATTTATTATTCAAAGTTCAAATAGCTGCAATTAAAAATAAACAAAATTTAAAATTTATAAAAAGGATTTTAAATCTCTACTTTTGAATGGTTACGATATTTTTTAAGTTTATGTAAGTTTTATAATTTTTACATATAGAAAACTACGAGCTGAAAAAAATGAAAAATTTTTTTTATTTTGTAGGTCTATAGCGTGCTAAAAAAAATTTGAGCAATTTTTTTTTTGGATTCTTTATTGTAAAAGCTTTCCCTACAAAATTGTTTTTTAAAAATGTTTCTACGATTTTTTGTTAATAAGTTATTACAAATTTTATTGCAAAAAATATTTTGACTTTGATTGTTCATAGCTCTATCAAAACCCCCCATCACAATTTAAAAAAATAGATTCTTAAATTCTCTCATCAGATAGAGTAAGATTTAGATTTTATTTTATTTTTAACAAAAATAGCTTTGAAGTTCGAATAATAAATCGGATACGAACTTTTGCACTGATCCATATAACTATAATATTTACAAATATAATCATTTAAAAATTTTTTTGTTTGAATCTTTGAAATTTTAGTACTTCTTTTACGAATTTTTGACAACTGCAATTAATTTACATAAAACTGTATGTTTTGCGTTAAATTTTGCTTTATGACGTTCAGTTCCCGTTTGAAATTTCATCGAATAGATCAGCAAAGCGCATAATAAACCGCAGTGAATCGTGGAGGTCGAGAGAGCTGCCTAAGGTGAGTCTAGGGCCGCAGTCATTTTTCCACAGCCTCGTGTAGAGCGGTCCAGTCGGAGACCAGTCCTCTCCTCTCTCTTTCCTTCCTACTGCCTATCTCCCTCCACTCCATTCTGCAGATATCCTGAACCCCGGTATGGCCGTGGTGCCTTCTACCTAACTACCTGAGGACTAGGTAAGTTTCGCAGCTCTTACCTTTTGGAGTTACGGCGAAGGCGCTTTAGGAGAAATAAGGCCCAGAAGGTGGGTCTCAGGCAACAATGACGCCCAGTTGAACGCGACGGCTCGGCACTCTTCGCATGTCCAAAAGTGCATAGGCTGTTTAAACAAAGTTTACACCCGTAAAAAAACTGTGCCAAGTTAATATATTAATCCGGATTAATCGACAGATCATATTTGTGTGTGAATCTGGTTATCGTGATCTGTCTGCCTTCTGCAGTGTTAAAAATTTAATTTGCAGTGTATTTATTCGAAATTTCTCAAACATTTTAATTCTCAAACTTCTTAGTGTAGAAATCCTTGATTAATAATTTTATAGTGCAATGTGATGCAAATTTGAGTATCCTTAACGTTGAAAAAATTACGGTGAAAGATGTGTGAGTGCGGTGACGAGTGCTCCGAGGATACTAATACGCGGGAACTCGAAGATGCTCTGTTTCGTTAGATCCGCAAAAACGTTAGATTAAAAATCTAAGGGCAAGCTTAATAAGGAAAATTCTGAACGAGATTAAGAATCGAACAGCTGAAATGGCTACTCTCGGTCTCTCCAAAGTCTTCATATTGGACAAGTATTTTACGGAGCTACAGAAGTTCTGGGAGACCGAGAAAAAACTTCAAGGTACAAAGTTGCGAAGCTGTGACAACATCTTCCTGTTAATTTTAACGATCTGGAACATTTTTCTTGATTACTGAAACTTGTAATCCACAAATTTGTTTTATTCTTAGAATTTATACATTTTCTTAGATTCTCAACATCGTATTTATCGCATGCTTATATTCTAAAATCTATACAATATTTTCTCTCTTTTTTATATGTAATATATATTTATTATTAAATATATATTACTATAGCGTTTCCATTTTGAAATTTACGATTGAAATTTGCGTATTGAAGTACGTCATTTATCTAGAATTTTCTAATATTTTAAAATTTTATAATATTTTTAATTGTAAAATTTTATATTAATACGTACAAATATAAAATTACTATATTTTATTATTCCTAAATTTATGAAATCTTAAATCTTTGAATTTAGTAATATATGATTTTTAAGTCCAAAACAAAATTGCGTAACATCTGAATCTTGGTTTCTTAAAACATTATATAATACTTTTAAAAGAGTTATTATATACACATATGTGTTAACATATTTTGAGTTTAATATACAATTAATAAAAACAAAAGGCTTGATTAAGAAAAGCTTTTCCCAGGAACAAAAAGTACTTTTATTCATCAGTTTTTGCGGCAGTAATTAAAATTTGTACCTTCTTATTTTATGAATACTAATCAGTTAATAGATTATTTTATTTAATAATGAAGATTTATGAGATAAACCGTTAGATTTTAACTACTCAGGCAGGCTCCAAAGCTCTTAGTACGACCCTGCTATGCTGAAAATGAAGAGTTGCGGTGGTCATTATAAAAGTTGCCTACGCTTTACAGTTAAAGTAATACAATTTTTTTACATCTTCGCGGCTGTTCTTCCTTGATTACCTTCCAGCATTCTTAACTGTATCCAGAGATTAAAGTCTTTCAAAAAAAATTTTATAATGCTCGGAATAAGAAATTTATATCATCCACATTTATATTAAGCTATCAGAAACGATTATATTTATGCCTTTTTACTGCCAATATGTCCATATCAATTTTGTAAATTTTTTTGTAAACAGTAAAATGTGTGTGTTCAGATACTCAGCTTTTTATTTAAGATATAAGAACATAATTTTTTCAGATTAAATAGAAAAAGTAAAATGAAATTCCATATTTAAAATTATTTTTTAAAATAATTTTAAATACAGTTTTAAATATTAGATTTTTAATTTAATTGTCTAAGTAAATGGAACTTAAATATTGAATAATTAACGTGTTTAACTTATATAAATAATGATTTTAAGAATTTCTATTATTATTTTTACAAATCATTTGTTAATATATAATTAATAAATAAATTTTATATCTTCTCAAACATTCTGTGTAATAACATTTAAATAACTTATTAAGCGTATCTTATTTCTGAAACAGACTGTTTTATAAATTGTTTTCTAAACGGTTGGATCATCAATGATGACATTTACGTTGCAAATACATATGTTGATTTTTTTTATACTGTCAGACTAAATATAGATAGAGGAAGAGTTTTGAAAAAAATAGAAGGAGCCACAATCAAGATAACTTTCTTACTCGATTCTTTCCCAACTCGAAAGTGTCATTATTCTGCAGTCTAAGACATCCTTACAGCTATTGTTTCATTATAGCGCGTCCTTCACAATTACGGGCTTCTTGAGTAATTAGATGGAAGGAGTGGGAAGATGAGATATAATTAAAATACCTTCTACTTCTTTGTCATTATTAACTTCTTCGAGAAGAAAAATTGCATAAAGCTGATAGATTATTTAATTGTATATACACCCTATATATTTAATATGACTTTAATTATTAATTATAATTATAAAATGTTATACATTCCAATTAAAAAAGCGTAAAGAATATTTAGAATATATTTTTATATATTTCATCAAATTTATTTTAGAAATGTATAGTTTTAAAATATTTATGTCCTACATTGTGCACCATTAATTAATATTATAAGTTACTATCTTTAAAAAGTAATATTATATCATAAAAGTTGTTGATTTTTCCTTTTGTTTAGCTCTTTTATTTAAATAAATTTATTTAAAATTTGTGAATGAATTGTGAGAGAAACTGTTTTATTCAACAATTTTATAAAAATTAAAAAAATTTGGAAACTGCCATTATTTTATGACCTATTACGTTTATAAATAATTATGTAAACGTATTATAATGTGGAAAAACAAGCATGTTTACAATTGATAATAACAAAGAAACAGATATTTTCTCGCTGGGATTTATGCAGGGCAATGGCCTAAACTGGTACATACATCCAGCTGCAACTGCTACCATGTGCTGTAAGCGCACATGCGTGAAAAACACGAAGTATAAACGATATGGATATTCGTATAGATCATACTGTGTTGCAATGTGCATTTGTGTGTACGTATTTATTAATGATTTCATGAAGTAATCCAAGTAGTACAAAGAATGTACTCAGTAATTAACTTAAAAAATCTAATTCTCTCTTATAATAACTTCTTACGGTTTTTTTTTTAATGTAATCAAATTTTTATCATGAGATATATCATACAAAGTATGTTGGAAAATCTTTAGAGGATATTTTGAAATAAGAAAAGCATGGATTCTGATTATGAATAAATTATTATAAAAAAGTTATTGCAAAAAGTCAACAAATATGTAAAAGTACGTAAGTATGAGTATATACTCATTACTTAATTAAATACAACTCGATAAAACCCATCAACAGAGAAATTGAATGCGGATTGGATGTACGTTGCAGATATAGATACAATTTATGTATACCTAGATAGGACTTCTTGTTTTGATATTGCTCAAGATTGTTACGTTTATTGCCACTTGGTAAAGTTACATTTGCAAAGTTCCACGGCGAACTAGCATCGAAAAAAATTACCATTTTATCAAGACTCGACATATGAATCTGACAGTCACTTATTTATTCCGTGTATCATCCTTTATTTATTCTGTGGAAACTGTTATTTTGAAAATTCTTTATATTTTCCGATCTTTGCTTGTCTTTTGCAGTGCTTGAGAATGTAACTTATATCAATGCGTTTTTTATATGTACATACAACTGCAATTGAATTTTTGCAAAAAATAATTTTCTTGGATGATTGTTACTGTTACACTGTAAATTATTAAAAGTCATATTAATTTTGATTTGATCTGTAACAATTTTAATAAAATAGCAGATAAAATATTTTATTCTGAAATTTGTTTCATATAGAATAATCTTTAATGTGCTGGAAAGAATAATTAATTTTTAACCAGATAAAATGAAATTTACTTTCATACTTAATTTAATTAAAGTTTTATCATGAAAATAGCGACGAACTATTGCGCAAATTTTCTGGGAAAAAGTATTCATCGACCAAATTTGTAAATGGATCACGCATCAAGATAAGCCTCCACGTCTAATTACGAATTAAGTTTCGACATACGTGCGGGCATCGCCATTAATTTCACCGCGATTCGGTAATCTGTGCGCACAAGAGAGGAATGCAGAGTACCTGCCACGATTAATTCATCCCTTTCGTTATCTCTTTGCCAGTGCCAAAGCATAACGGTGTACTTAAAGTTACTTACTTTGCTTCTTTTTTCTTTATTCTATCTCTATTCCTTTAAGATTTTCTAGCTCTCCCTTTTCAGTTTTTTTTATCTCTACGTATTATATTTTAGAATAATTTCTGCATGTCTGTTTTAATTTTATAAATCTTTGCACACAGGCATGTTATAAAGTTTTTCTATTAAATTTATTTATTAATTTCTTTTAATTTTATTAATTTTAGTTTTAATTTAATTTTACATAAACATTTTTTATGTTAAAATATAATACGTGATAATCTTTTTTATGTTATAAAATTATAAAATTTAAATAAAAAACATATTTTTAAAAACAAAAATGTGATTTTGTATATAAATAAGAATTTAATCTTTCTCTCTCTCTCTCTCTCTCTCTCACTCTTTCTGTTTGAATTTTATAAATTTTTGAATCATAAATAAAAATGTGTATTGAATTCTTAGAATGATAAGAAATTAATTCCCAAGACTTTATATAAAAAGTAAATCTGTTACAATTAGTAATTAAATTTGATAAGGTCAAACATATAGGAAAATTATATACATATATATATATATATATATATATATATATATATATATAATATTATAATAACTTACATAAATTACGGATATTATAATTAAAATATACTAATAATTACAATTAAAATTTATATTATATACTTGCATATAACGTACTTATAATTTATATATAAAGACAACATAACCTTTTAATAATAATCTTTTTCAAACACATGAAGCAAATTCTACAGTTCATGGAAGACTCAAGGGAATGAAAGGAATAAATTTTTGAAAAAATTATGAATTCGCAGAATTAAAAAGAAGAATAAATTAATATTTGAAAGAATTAAGGTCAACAGTAATATGAGTCAATGAAACATTAGTTGAAAAAGTTAAGACGAATAGAGTGTAGGCGGTGCTGTGAAAAGGATAAGACTAAAAAGAACCTGTTTTCTTCTCGAAGGAGCGTTCAGCTTCCGAAGGTACCTGCGGAGTTTAATCCCCGCAGAGTAGGACCTGTCTGGTTACAAGGTGCTAGGAAAATCAGAAAAGTGAGATTCTTGTTGCTCTTGATGTTTCTGTTACTATTATTTATTATTATTTTACTATTTATTATTATTATTATTATTATTATTATTATTTATAGTATACTGATATATACATATACATTAATTCTATTTTTTTAATTATTTTAATTATTTTTAAATATTTTATATTAAAGCAATATAAACAGAAATATTAGCTTTTATTTTTATATATCTTTCATATTACCGTGTTTAATCTATTTGAATGTTATTTTTCTAAAACAATTTTTATATTTGTTTATTATAATCGATTACAGCATGTTTCTTTGCGTCTATAATCTTATGTATTTCCTTTAAATCAATTTGTTGGCTGTTTCGCATGGTTCAACATTAATGAGCATCATTGTAGTTGACGAAGGCTCTGGATACTGAAATGATCACATTCAATCGGCTTTCTTGCAAGAACAGAGCATAAATAAAGTACGCACGCATTAAACATCTTACTTTGCGATTCCAGAAAACCGGTTATGTAACTAATCTCGTATCCGGAAGTTAGTAACAACGAGACCAGTTCCTAGTGAACTGAGCACTGAGTATCGTGTGTCATCCGACCGAGGGAACTTGTCTGCCCGAAAAAAAGAAAGCGCGTGCTAAAAGAGCATTCTAAAGAAATACTTCTAATCGTACTGTCAGAATCAATCATATCGTAGAAGATTGTGGTGTCGAGGTAGAAACGATTTCAAATCAACTTCGACTAGTTAGTTGATTAGCTGATCTATTGTATATAAACATCGTTTACATGTAAAGAAAGAAATCAAATTCACTTATATTTGCGATAAGTAATCAATTATTTTTAAATAAAAAGATCATTAAATATCGATATTGCAGTTAATTAAAGATTTTTTTTTATTGAGTGGAGTGTAAAATAGAATTTAATAAAACTGGGAATTGAATATGATATTTAATTAACTCAAATTAGTTTAATTTTGCTATAAAAGGCAGGATAAATTCATATATATATACATATACATATACTAGGACATAAATCTTTCCTCTATCACATTTCCAGATAAAAATAATAAATTTAAGCTGTTAGATAGGACCACCTATCATTTTATACAATGGTCAATTGATGCTTAATTAATATGACTTTCTAAATTAATAAACAAAATAGATAGTGTAAATTATTATTGTTATTAAAGTCTACTTTATATACATTAAATATGCATTTCTGTATATTAAATTGTATTCACGTAACAATAAGTTTCTAGATTCATTAATTACACCGTTAGCTTGTAGAGATTGTTGAAACTAGTTCATGGCTCTATAAATAATTCCATTTCACTGTTTATGGCTTTATGAATAATTCCATTTTACTGTTTATGACTTTATAAATTATTTTATTTCTCTACAATGCAGATGATTTAAAATAATATTAACGGCATTTATATATATATTTTACAATATCTATATTTACATAAAAAAATAAACAAAAAGTTTGTTTAATTTACAATGTATATACAGGATGAGCAAAAAGTATGACAAAAAATCGAACGTACTAAATATCTCGAAAATAAAATATTTGAGTAAAATTTATCAACCTATATATTATATATCTCGAAAAGTATTCAGTTAAAAAAAATAAGTGTTTTAAAATTGATAAAAAATAGGTAATCAATTAAAAACTTTAAAGTTGACTTTGAGAAAGTTCCTTTAGCGCTTAAATAGAGATTACTATTTGATACATTTGATGAAAAAAATTCTACTTTCATATGAAACATTTTTTCTCAAATATCTTGTTTTCTAAAATATTTAGTCTGTTTGATACTTTTTGCTCATCGTTGTTTGTATATAATAATTAATTTGTGCGTATTTGATTTGCGATTTTCAAGAAATTTTTTATTTGAAGTTTCTATTTCTATATGAAGTTAAAATATCTTCGAAAATATTGAAATAATACCTTGGCAAGCTGATATTTAACGACCGGAACACACTGGTCAGACGCATGGTACGTGACTACACAATCGAGTGCAACAGTGCTCGGCCTCCCTTAGGTGATGGAGAAATCTTGAAGTTCAGCCTCCGAGAGCACAGCCTCCTCCATTTCAACTTATCCGCTATTGTATCTTAGATTAACGGTACCCAAAGAGCCGTGCACGACTCGAGAGAACGTGCACAAGCGGATAAAAACGATAATAAGAAATGAAGTTGGAAATGAGAACATTTTTTGAAACGAGATCACAAAAATATATTACTAGTGAAGACTATGATTTTTATACATATCTTGATTTTGTAATTATTAAAAAATTCTTTCCTTGATTATTGAAATTTATAAAAATACTCTTCTAAAACATATTAAATAACATCATTAATTAAAATATTGTAAATCAAATGAGTAGAAGTGTTCCATTGAATTCTAATATTTCTAATATATAATATAAATTATTAAAAGAAAATATCAGTCATGTTTCCATAATCGCAAAAATTTCTAGATATGTAAAATGAAAAGTATTTTATTGTAATGTGTTTATTTTTATAATTTTATATTACATTTTTATTATGAAGAAAAAGAGAGAGAGAGAGAGAGAGAGAGCGAAAGAGAGAGAGAGAGAGAGAAAGAACTGTTTTAAAATACTATCGCATTCAATTCACTATATTGGTATTATCGTATCTTAACGAAGCTTCCTGTTTGGTTCTTGAAGATGCTTCTTCATCGAACGAAGCGGTGCACCTACAGCAGCGTTTGCGGAGTCTCAGCACGGAACTGGTGACCCTGAGGAACCGGCTGCACGTAAGCCAACCGGCGAACGCATCAGGGCCGACAGGCGGTACCTCCGGACCCCTATCGAAGAGCTCGGAAAAAGGTGGACCCACTTCACCTGCACCCGCAGTACCCCCAAGAACCACCCTACCGCCCAGTGGCACGGTATCTCATGGAATCGGTCATCCTGCGAGTCACACATTAACAGCTTCCGTAATTGTTCATCCGCATGTCAATCATGCTAGTGCAAACACGCTCAACCATAACTCAACCGCAACAAATAACTTAATATCTGGTTAGTACACGAACATCTGTTCCATTACTGCAACCCTGATTAAGATTTTGTGGATAATCTTTTATAGATCTTTATTATATGAAAATGTTAATTACTTTATAAAATCTCAATTCTACCATAATTTTAAGAATAAAAAAATATCAACTAATTATATATAATTATGACATTAAAAATGTGCTATTACTATTTTGCTATATTAAAAAAAATGATTATCATCTTCTCAAACAATTACTAAACAAATAAACATTTCTGCAGAGCAATAAAAAATAAGACACTCTATTGTAATTAATAATAATTAATATTATTGTATTAGGTTGTTCGGAAAGTAATTTCGTTTTTTTTTTATGAAAATGAAAGACGATTTTCCTACCTAGGCGTTTCAAATGATCATGAACGGTCGAATTCGATAAATTTAATCTCTCAGCGATCTCACGAGTTGTTATTCGCCGGTTTGCATCAATTAATGCCTTTATTGTGTCTTCATCAGCTTCAACTGGCCTTCCAGAA
>NW_017305392.1:366875-369064 GCF_001594115.1 Trachymyrmex septentrionalis | reverse complement strand
TTCTGTCAATACATCTTCTCTATACACATCGGATAATTTTTTCTTGCTTGAACAGCATTTTTACCTTTTCGATAGTAAAAAAGTAAAATATGCCGAAAATGCTGCTTTTCACTTTCCATATTTGATAGGGCACCAACCAAAAACTACTGCGTAGAATCAATCGAACTTTTTTCACAAGCAAGCCTTGCTATATCAGCTGTCAAAATATGTAATGATTATGCGGCTTAAGTGTGAAGTTGGCTGTGAAAAAATACAATAAGTCCTCTGTTGGGAAAAAACGAAATTACTTTCCGAACAACCTAATATTAATCGTATTATTATAATAATTGAGAGAAAATTAATGTTTTCTTAAATTATTTTTATATAAATTTTCTTTCAGATCTAGATCCTTCGAAACGTCACAATGGAGTACCTGATGATGGGATAGTATCCTGTGTAACAGCATTAGGATGTCTTCGATCACCACCGATCTCTAGCATCATTGCCGATGTGAAAAACGCAAAAAGTAATCAAAATCAGCATCGATGTCTCCCAAAAGCCACCGCGTCTTCGCCCGGCCCTGCGACTTCCACGGCCTTCGATGACCTCATTCATCTATCTGGACCTCTTACAGAAGATGCAGTACTTAAATGTCTTCAAGCTCGCTTCTGTGCCAAGCAGTATCATGTAAGATCAATGTTTTTGTTAAAAGTAGATAAGTAAAAATAGATAGCTTAACATTTGTATAGCTTTCGAAAACTTGGGCATCTAAATTCTTCATGGAGAAAAAAAGAAGTGAGATAAATGAAAGTACATGAATTTTTTTAAATGAAATATGATTGTTAAGTGAATTGTAGTTAAATGAATAATTAATTAAGAATAAATTAGGTATACTTTGTTACATGTCAGTTGTATTTTTAAATAAGCTATTTTTAAGTAAGATAAGTTTGTGTGTTTTGGAAAATATAAGATTGATTAAACTTATACAAAACTATGACAATGCACAAGATTTCTCTCTCTTTTTTAAGATTTCTATACACATTAAATATTAAGAACCAAGTTTATAATTTATATAAAATTTTTATGTTATATATACATATTTTGGCAATATAAACGTTACGTTCAATGCATTAAGCAGACATTTAATTTTTAACTAAATTTTAATTAAATTTGTTACGAACATTTGTAAGAACGACAAATAACCATGGATCAAAAGAGTTTTTCCTGCAATTTTAGACTCTAAATGTTCAAGGGGGGATTCCAAAATCCAATCGTTCATAAATCGTATATATACACACATACACATGTGCGTACACGTACGAATGACTGTGCCAGAGCGGAATGCAAAGAGGCGGTCTCGAATCATATTCGTAAGTACCTGAAGTGTTGTGTTGGTATTGGTGCTCGCAATAACACAACACAAGCGTGGCTGATATGTACTGCCATTAAGAATTCACCCTGTCTCTCGACTGGTTCGTGCATGCCACCCTGCCACAAGAAACCCACGCACAGGTGGCACGCACGCTCGCATTCCGATGTGATCGGCCAGACAAACTTTAATTTCATATTTTCCTTATACTATATGATTGATTATATGATTGAATTATATGACTAATTATATGTAATCGAGTTTTTTATCAACCACGAGTTTCTTCAACGGTAATTGTTGCTTGAATTACTTTAGAAATGTTGTTAATTTTAAAACTTAACGTTTATGTTAATGTCTAAGATGTATCTAAAAGATGTATGTATGAATACATATGATTTAGTAAAATTTACTAATTAATGAACATAAATTTTATCTTTAATTTATTAATTTATTAATTGAAATTTAGTTAAAACATTAATTACTCGATTTCTTTAGTTGTAAATGGAATTTGGCGCTTACCACAATATCTTATCTCGTATGTCGTTCATCATGATGGACAATTCTTCGTACAGCAAGCTATCGACTTTTTATACAAAAGGTTCGGTTTTTTTGAGGCTGTTCCTCGTTTAGGCGTTTTATTGAGAAACTCTTGATTTCTCCCTGATCTAAGTTCTCCAGGCAAGTGAAGATCTTTTTTCTCGTCGATTGCGGTTGGTTGGATACTTTATTCAATTACAAAAAGCAAGTTGATTATATACTTACATAAATTCACTATGCAATTTGTTAGACTTGAACTTTGACATTCAAAAGAGAGAAAGCTTAAAAAATTTCTTTATCTACA
>NW_017305392.1:358155-366798 GCF_001594115.1 Trachymyrmex septentrionalis | reverse complement strand
TAATTGTAAATTATTTATGAATATTAATTAATTACAAATATAAATCTTTAAATAAATAAAAATTGTATTTCAATATTAAGCAATTTAAACGTATATTTGAAATTTTCAATTAGTTGTAATTAGGTATGCACCGGATATCCGGAAAGCATCCGGTATCCGATATTATTTAGCACTTTTTTACTTACTATTTTACTTACTATTCGACCGGCTAGTCGGATATCACTATTATTTGGGGAGTTATCCGGTTGAAATTTAATATTATTAAATTGTTGATTTTTTTCTTATATAAATGTTTTAAAAATAAGTATGTATATTCATGATGCTATAATATTTTATACATTGTTGCAAAATTACAATCTTTTTTCCTATAGACCTTTTTTTTTTTAGAAGACACTCTCGGAATCCGGTCGAATACCGAATATCCGATTTTACATTCTGCCCGGATATCCGATATCCGGTATCCAGTAATTTTACAATCCAGTGCATTTCTAATTATAATTGTTGATTTATTTCCTTCTAAAAAATTGTTCTAAATCTATTATAAAAAGATTATCACACTTGTAATAAATGAATTATTATTAATAACAGAAATAATTTGTTGCTTAGATATACAAAGAAGCCATAAACTGAAATATATTATTTTTTTAAATATATTCCAACATACATATACATTAAGAATAATAATAATATCATAACAAATTTAATTGATTTAATAACAGGTCCATTGAAAGAAAAAAATGAAAATATTATTTCAGACAAACGTGGGTCCTATATTGGTTTGCGTAAATCCTTATACAGACGTTGGAAATCCATTAACCTTAACGAGCACCAGGTCGGTACCATTAGCACCTCAGTTGAACAAGGTCGTCCAGGAAGCCGTAAGGCAGCAATCGGAGACCGGATATCCGCAGGCGATTATTCTTTCTGGTAGGACTCTTAACAAACTCCATCTCCTTTCGTTTTTCGAACGTGAAGATTTCTAGAACTTCTTTTGCAGGGACAAGCGGTTCCGGAAAAACGTACGCTTCGATGCTATTACTTAGGCAACTCTTCGACGTCGCCGGCGGCGGACCGGAAACGGACGCTTTCAAACACCTAGCGGCAGCCTTCACGGTCCTCAGATCCTTGGGCTCAGCGAAAACCGCCACAAACTCGGAGAGCTCAAGGATAGTAAGTAGTTTGCTTCGAAATGTATGAGATAGATAAAAATGGAAGACAATAGAAAAAGAGAAGAGAAATAGGAATACGAAAAAAGAATTTAGAATTAATATCAAAATTAGAAGTATTATAAACAATATGATAAAAAACAATAAATATAATGTCAAAGGTAAAAACAATATTATTTAATAATAATTAGCGACAGAAAAATTAGAAACTACAATTTTATTACATTTCTTTAGGGTCACTTCATCGAGGTTCAGGTGACGGATGGTGCTTTATACAGAACAAAAATTCATTGTTACTTCTTAGACCAGACAAGGGTAATCAGACCGTTGTCAGACGAAAAGAACTACCATATATTTTATCAGATGTTAGCTGGATTATCTCACGATGAGCGAGGTAATGCAATTAATTATAATAATATTATAATATATTATAATTAATGCAAATAATTATAATAACATTATACCACGTAACTATTGATCAAAAACAATTAATAATCATTTATTGCTGAGATATAAATTACCCTAATAATTTTTGCAGTTAAATTAAATTTAGAGGGATATAATCTCAAAAACTTGAGGTATCTTCAACATGGCGATACACGACAAGACGAAGCTGAAGATGCGATTCGATTTCAAGCGTGGAAAGCTTGTTTAGGTGCGTCATTAATAAATGGAAAAAGCAATGTAAAATTTAACTTTAAGAATGTTCACTGATTTAGTAAATATTCTTGTGGTACATAATAAAATAAGCTTTAATTTAAAAAATTTAATTTATTAATTACTTTTATATTTCTAATATTAATTATAGTTTTTACAAAAGACACATTAGGTTTTCCATCTTTATCTTTGATTTTCCCCCAGGCGTTTTAGGCATCCCATTTTTGGACGTCGTAAGAGTGCTAGCAGCGGTACTCATCCTCGGAAACGTCGGTTTTACAGATGGTCCTGGTGTAGAAGTTGGCGTAATTGGTGAGAACGAATTATCCTCTGTAGCTACACTCCTGGGAGTTCCGCCGCCAGCCTTATTACGAGGGCTCACCTCGAGGACTCACAATGCGCGCGGCCAGCTCGTTAAATCCGTCTGCGACGCCAACATGGTACTGCTATCAGACTTTCTTTATGAGATGAAACAGTGACAAGTAATGTCCCATCTTGTAAATTAATATTTGCGGATCAAGAAATTCTTTGATCTTGAAATCCCTAACATGTCACAAATTTTGACCCTTGAGACGTAAAATATTTAAATTCTACACTAAAATAATATGTCGCAATTTTATTTTATGTAATTTAAAATTACAATCACATTGTAAATTACATTATTTATTTTCAATATATATATTTTTTTACGTTACTGGCCTCATAAATTTAATACAACTAAAATGCTTACGTGTAACTCTGCCTCCGCGGATGTTAGTACGTAAATTAATTAAATATTCATAACGTGATACACACAATTCGCAACTCATTGGGATGTACTTATCATACGATTTTCTTGTATTAAATTTTTTAGTTACGCAAATCTTAAATCTTCTTTTAATTGATAATGTCTTCTGCAAATTATTGATCTCATACTTCTCAAATATATGAAATTATTCTAAATGATGATATTCTTGAATCAATTCTTGCATTCTAATTTTGAAATTTTTATTATCTGGATCATTACGTATTTACGGATTTATTAATTTTTCTCTAAACACTCTATCTTGTAACTTTTTGTGAATTAAAAGATAAAACATTGATTTTTTATTTCAAAAGTTTTATTTTAAGATATGTGATATACATATATCTAATTTAATATTTTATTTGATATTTTATTTAACTCTTTTATTCTTTAATGGCAAATAAGGTTTAATGTGGATAGTTGGAAAATCTCTAATCTTTAATTTATATTATTACATTCTTATGTTTTAATCGGTTTAATATTGTTATTTACTATATTATTAAACCGAAATATAATTTAAAAGACATAAAAAATCACACATTTTCTCTGTTACAAAATTTATCTTTAATTGAATAATATAATAATACAAAGACCAAATGTGCAAAAAATTACTCAACATTGTAAGCATCACCTTACAGTGAATATTATATTATAATGATAAATAATGTTTATTTATACAGTCTAACATGACCAGGGATTCGCTGGCAAAAGCCCTTTATTGCCGCACTGTAGCTACGATAGTGAGACGAGCCAACAGCTTGAAGAGACTTGGTTCGACTCTCGGCACTCTCTCATCGGATTCCAATGAATCTGTTCATAACCAAGCGGATGTTACTAGCCAACATGCCTCTACAATTGGCAGTTCAGCAGGTTTTTATTATAAAAATCATTACAACAAATTTATTACGTATTATATTGAGTGTGATTTAATAATTTTTGAATGATATGATTATACAGTCTTGTTATGCTTTATTATTAAATAAAACAGAATGATTATTACAATTGAGAATTAAATAATTAATTTAGAAGAGTTAATATTTGCTTAAAAGAACTTAATTTATTTAGATTCGTTACGCTTTTCTAAATTGAACTTAGATATTATTTCAGAAGCATAATATAAACTTCCTATTATGGGTGTGTGTGTGTGTGTGTGTAATACAAAAAAATTTAGCTAGAAATTTTTCAGGGGGAACAGGATCCAGAAGCATGACTGCCCTAAATAACGCCGTGCGACACGCCACGGACGGCTTCATCGGCATCCTGGACATGTTCGGGTTTGAAGATCCTAAGCCAAGCCAGCTAGAGCACCTGTGCATCAATCTTTGCGCGGAGACGATGCAGCACTTCTACAACACTCACATATTCAAGAGCTCCATCGAGAGTTGCCGTGACGAAGGCATCCGGTGCGACGTCGAAGTCGACTATGTCGACAACGTGCCATGCATTGATCTCATTTCTTCCTTGGTAAGTCCTTTGTATCGAAGATAATAACTCAGCAATCGTTGCTTATTTAAATATCTTACGTTTTCAAATAAACTTAAATTAACTAATGCAAACAGTTAATTTCTTGTATTTTTCGATATTGTGCTTATGTACAAAAATAATAGTGTTAATAAATCAGGAAATGCAAAGTTTTTTAAATTTTTATATTTTAAACACATAAATGTATTATTTAAATAAAAATATCACGTTTCTTTAGTTTATTATTAATCCAGCAAACTGATTAAGACAGCAAACTGATGTTATTTATCGTCTTGAACATCTATTGTCTTGCTATCTAAGAAATTTCTTTATAAAGGTGTTTGTTTTATGTATTAATTATGTACGTGTTAATTAGATGTGTGTATCATTTTATTTACAGCGTACCGGATTGCTAAGTATGTTAGATGTGGAAGGGTCTATACACGGAACCGCAGAAAGTTACGTTGCCAAAGTGAAGGTGCAGCATAAGCAAAATCCTCGGTTATTTGAACCAAGAACCGTTGACTGTAGATCTTTCGGTATTCAGCACTTTGCAGGAAGAGTCACCTACGACACTTCAGACTTCTTAGGTACATAAAATTTCTCTCTTATTGCATTTGATAATGATTTTGGAATATGGTAGAATTTATTGTGAACAATTAATTAATAATTAGTATGATAATATCAGAGCATGTAACAATTTATGAAATATATAATATAATAGTATAATATACATAATAATTATACAATACATATCGATAAGAATAAATTATAATTATATAATAGTTGTATTCTCTCATTTGATACACATAAATTTAAACGAATAAATCTTTCTTTGGTTAATTATCACATTCAATCCATTTCATTTTTAAAGATACAAATAAGGATGTTGTCCCTGATGACTTAGTAGCGGTCTTCTACAAACACACTTGCAGTTTCGGATTTGCTACTCACTTGTTTGGTAGTGAATTGAAAGCATTATACGCGAGCGATATTGTACCTAGGGGTGTTAGTTTTCGAATATCACCAACTTCTCACACCGATCTGTAAGTAATCAACGATGCGATTATATGACGATAAAATATCATAATAATTGATGCACTACATTTTATTTTGATAAATAATATTAATATTTTGATGTGACAAATATATACTCATCGAAGAAATTATTTTTTTCACCTTATTTTTTTCTCCCTTTTTCTGCAAAAAATTGAATTGTTGTAATTATCAAAATATCTTCATTAATGATAAACTTGAAATGTATACAAATAATTTCTACATTGTAATAATTATTTAAACAAGACTTCCCCCCTCCCCCTATAAAAAAGCTTTTATAAGTAATTATAATCGTGATGAGTTGATTGTAACATTTAGAAGAAATTAGCGCAGAAAAAGTAAAAGTTGTTCCTTACAGTTTAAATGGAGATGAGCCAATATCAACGTTGACACAGGACTTTCATACAAGGTTAGATAATCTCTTGAGGACCCTTGTCCATGCTAGACCGCACTTCGTCAGATGCATCCGTAGCAATAGTACCGAGACGCCAATGCACCTCGACAGGGGAGTTACGATGCGCCAAATACGTTCGTTGCAGGTTCTGGAAACAGTAAACCTCATGGCGGGAGGTAAGATAGAGCAAAATTTTATTCTAACCAAGTTAAAACATTCAAATTTATTAAGAAAATCTTTATTTGTAATTAATAATAACAAATTTTTAATCATAATAAATAAAAATCAAAGTGAAAAGACACATAGATAATATATAATATGATAATTACCAATTACCAATATATAACATGTTTATAACGTATAATTAATTCATAACAAATTAATAATAAATATATTTACTTTTTCTTTATATTTTATTAAAAATAATTGTGTTTAAAAACAGCACTATTTAATCAAAATTAATTATGATTAGATCTTGAAGCTAATATATATGATGACTCATACAGGATATCCGCATAGGATGCGATTTAAAGCGTTCAATGCGAGATATAGGTTGATCGCACCTTTCAAACAACTGCGTCGCGCCGAGGAGCAGGCTGTCGAGGACACGAAATTGATTTTACAAAATGCGCAGCAGCTAAAGAGTAAGTTTGGCGCCAGTACAAGCTGGGCTGTCGGCAAACGGCATATTTTTCTCAGCGAAGGTATCAGACAGCAGCTCGAAAATCTGCGGGCGGAAACACGAAGAAAAGCTGCTACAGCAATTCAGGTAAGCATACTTTATTTTTAACAATTTCGCTATATCTTTTCAAACATTTTTTTATATAAATAATCTTTTCTCTTTCAAGCATTTAATAAAAATAATTATTTTCAAATCTTTGTTAGATAATGTTTAAGACTAGAGTGTGGCGTTTGTAATATCTAATTATCTCTACATTCAGAAGAAGAAAAATGGAATTTTTAAATTAAGTTTGTTTTAATTTTATTTCCAGGCTACGTGGAGAGGATGGCGCGTACGAAAGAGATGGCCTTTGAGAAGAACAACCGTAGGAGTAACATGTGGCATTGGCCAGAAGAAACCTCAACAACCACCTACCGGAACCAATACCGGAACCGTTCAGAGGAATGTCACCGCTGGTACAGGAACTGGAACTGGCACTCGTCCAAGACCGCAACCAATCGCTGGTACACCTCCTCCCGATCCTTCGGAGAAATGCGCCGATCAGAAGATGATCCAACAAACTTGTACACTTTTTGGATTGGATTTAGTAAGTACCGAAATAACATTATTTCGCGAAGAGAAAAATATACAGTTCAAAAGAATATAAGAATATAGAGTTTTTTATACATGTGTGTGAATATATATTTATGGTTCAATGATATATTTTTAATTAATACTAGAAATTGAATGCCTATAACGGTTGAAACTGGGTCTTTAATATTTAAATAATTCAATGTGAAATATATATATATATTATATATGTACATGCATATATATACCATATTTGTAATCATTCGAATTGTGCGCCGAATTAGTGTTTTCCGGACTTATAAACGCAATTAAATTACTGTAATCACACATCATAAATTAAATTAAATTAACAAACGATAACGAGAGAATAAAGGGCATATAAGAGTGTAAAAAAGTATGTATAATTTACGTAATATTTTAAAACATGAAAAGTCAAAAGAAAATATGTATAATATAATGTTCTATAATTGATTAAAAATATAACATGTGTTTGGGTCTCACGATTGAACTTTCTTCAGATATGTATACTCAGATATACATTCTTCAGAAAGCTCACTGGTCATCATCACTATGTGTGTAATTTTGTCTATCTATTCGACTGCTCTCATCCAATGTAACATCTCCTGTATGCATATTTGAAGAAGGCTCAATCGAGACCGAAACATATTATATTTTTAATCAATTATAGAATATTATATTATACAAACTTTCTTTTAATTTTTCATGTTTTAAAATACTTCTTTATAATTGATATATATATATCATTTACATTGAATTATGTAAGCATTCAAGATCCAGCTTGTAGGCATGTAATTTCTAGCATTGATTGTGTTCTCAGACATATGGTCTAAATAAGATTCTTATTGTTTATATATTTTTAAATCTAAACATTATATGAAATAATAAAACGTTATAACGAAGCGTTTAATACTTTAGTATTTCAGTTAAAATCGCAAATTTTGCGCAAATTTATCATAAAATGTTGCAAGAGAAAACTTTCTAACTTAATATAATCCTTCTTTTATCATACAGGAACGGCCGCCACCTGTCCCTCCTAGTAGATCCTACACTGTGACCGGAAACACAAAACTTGGTTATCCGCAAACCAGGATTATGAAAATGCCTTTTCCAGGTAGGAAATATCATTTAAAATAGTTTGGAAGGTAAAGTATTAATGTAAAATAAAAATGTACATAAATAACTATTTAATTACTACTACAAAATATTAATTAAATATTAATTTATTTCTTTAATCTTAAATGGTTAAACAATTAATATGAATATGTTATTAATACTAAATCAATTCTTAGATACATATATATGTTATGAACTTCAAACTGGACTTTTAAATTACTAATTTCAATTTTTATTTTATATCTAAAATTATATGATTAATAATTATATAATATAATAATATTTTGAAAAATATTTTTCTAAGTATATATAATTTAATACATAATTTTCAGAAGAGGGCGAAGGTGAAGTAGTCTTGTTGAAAGGAGAAACAGTTTTAGTCGTAGGTGCGTCGCCTAGACGAGGCCATCTTATTGTAGAACACAATAATACTACACTACATGTGCCGTATCAATTTATGGAATTGAAACCCTGTAATATTAATGTTTAATGGCATAATAATATTTATTTTGATTCCACTTTGAAAGACTTGAAAAAAGCTATTTATAATTTTGTTTCCTTTATACACGTATAATTTGAAAAATTTATATGTGATTAAATTTCTTCATAAAAGCACTTTTGTATAAAAATAGTCAGAAAAGTAAAAAGGAACTATAATTTTATTATTACATTTCTAATATAAATAAGATTCTTATATTATATTTACATTTATTCATCCTCTATGAACTAATTTAGAAGA
>NW_017305392.1:356141-358055 GCF_001594115.1 Trachymyrmex septentrionalis | reverse complement strand
TGATAATAAAATAGATTTTTGAAAGAGCAATATTATTTATTATTAATTTTAAAATTATTTTATTTAAAAATAGATATCAGATAATATATTCATATATACAGGGTGTCCTTAAATTACGACATCATCCATCCTGGGCAGATAAGGCGGATTAAACTGAAAAGTCCTGTGCATTTTGCAATTTTCGCAATAGTTAACGAGATATTAAATACTAAAAATCGTCAAATTGGTCTTTAATCATTTTTTACTCAAATACTAACAACTTTACAGAAAAGCAACAAGAGATAAAAATTATTTTTTTTTTTTTTTTCATAAAGTTCTGAGAATTTTTTCGGAATTTTTTCTGAATTTTTTAATATCGTATTTTTTCATGTCGGTAAAAATAAAAAAATGCAATAATAAAAAGTTGATAAAAAATTCTGAAAAAAATCCTTAGAGTTCTATGAAAAGAAAATAAATGATTTTTGTCTCTTGCAGTTTTTCTGAAAAGTTGATAGTATTTGAATAAAAAATGACTAAAGATCAATATTTAGCGATTTTTAGTAATTAATATCTCGTAACCATTGCAAAACTTGCAAAATAGTAAAGGACTTTTTGACTCAGTTTAGTCCGCGCTCTACCTGCTCAGGATGGATGATGCCGTATTTGAAGGACACCCTATGTATATGTATGTACATATATGTCAACTGATTTACACCTAAATGAAATAAGCTTAAGAGATTGATAATAAATAATATCGCTCTTTCAAAAATCTATTTCATCATTTTTATTCCATCTTATTAGTAATTATTTTTTGTAAATAAATTTAACATTCTTTTTTTAAAAAGAAAATAAGTTTGGCCATAGAGGATTAATAAAATAAAGCTATTAAATTTTTTTCAAGAGCTCGATCTACAGAACTTTTGTCTATTGTACACTTTCCATGTGAGTTTGCTTGATCTCGATCATTCCTGTCGTCTCCCGTCTGCCAATTAATTGCCATAAGATCATCTCAGAGTACGCCGGCAAAAGTTAGGGTAGGTGATTAGTATTAAGAGAGCGCCGGCGGCATCACTCGCGGTGGAGTCAGCTCTAAAGGACAGTGAACTTGGTCCTCTAATTAATTACACCTCCTGTTAAACGAGCTTAACGCGGAAGTCACAGCGGCCGTGCTTATCGCTCATTTCAGACACGGCATACTGACTTACCCTAAGCTGTTCGTCTTCCATGTAGATAAGATTCTCGCAAAGAAGTCTAAGGTACCTGATAAGAAAAATGTAAGCCAAAAATGCAAGGATAATAAGTTAAAGTCAAACGAAATAATATTTTTGAGTTATAATTGTGAGTTATATTAAAAAATATATACGAGATTGAAGAAAATTGGTTTAATTAGATGTTAGATTAATTAACATTTTTAATAAATTATAGTATTTTTACATAAAATTATAATTACAATCTAATTTTTTTAATAAATTAGCAATTAATCTTTTTTCACAGTATATAATTATTAATAATATTTCTAATAATTAACAAATATATTTAATAATACTTTGATACTTCTACTATCTTTTATAAAAATGTTATAAGTACTTGCTAGTTTTTTTTATTTCCGGTATTTTTAACATTTATTGAATGCCAACGCTTGGAGAACTTTGTAATTTACTTCAAGGCGAGGAGCAACCTCTACCTAACTAACATTAGATCTAGACATAGAAATAACCAAACAAAACGCATAACTTTTTTAAATATGTTTAATATTTTTTCTTTATATTTTATTCAAAAAAATGTTTTTTCTAATGATTAGAATATTTGTAGTGCTTACAGTTATTTTTATCAAGTACTTTATAGACTTATATGTAGAAATATTTTCAAAAATAACAAGTATTATATGTATACTTCGCAGGTTACGGATTATTCATGTAACTTATATAAATATAT
>NW_017305392.1:339474-356107 GCF_001594115.1 Trachymyrmex septentrionalis | reverse complement strand
TCTCTCTCTCTCTCTCTCTCTCTCTCTCTCTCTCTCTCTCTGTCTCTCCCTTTTCTATCTCTTCTTTTCTTTGTCTTTCTCTCTTTTATATATTGAAAAAAATATATATTTATATATATGATTTTATTATAATATTTTTTACGAACAGTATTTGTTTTAAATATTTTTAGTACTAATTAAAAAACACTTGCCACAATAATATATCTATACTATGAGATTTATGTTAGTTTATGTATACTTATAGTCATGATACTGAATCTGGTACTGTCACCACAGAAAGATCCATTTTGTAGATATATAATTCTCATTTATTCGTCAATTCTAGAATAAACTCAGGAATCAAAGAGTAATCAATTAAAAATTAACATCAAGTATGTTAATATAAATCCTTTGAAAGGTGTACGAAGCTGTATATAAAGATTTAATTGAATCAACAGTGTGGTCTCAGATATCAGAGCAATATAATGCATATACATATATATATAAGTAATTGTGTATCAAAGAATATAAAAATCAAGTATATTCCTTTGAAAAAAGGGCAATTATAATGGATGTCATCAAATTTTTTTTATCAGAGCAATATAATGCATATACATATATATATAAGTAATTGTGTATCAAAGAATATAAAAATCAAGTATATTCCTTTGAAAAAAGGGCAATTATAATGGATGTCATCAAATTTTTTTTCCAGTTTTCCTGCCATTATCTTTTTTTATCTAATTAAAATTAATTTAAATTATATTTTGATATTTTTTATTTTTCTGACATATACTATACATATAATTGTGTTCATTATTAAACTGAATCAATTATAGAATAATGAAATAAAGTTAAGCAAGAAAATTACAATTTAAAAAAAAATTTTTAAATAAAAACAACAAAACAATTAATACATTTAAAAATAAATGTTCAATAAAATGCAAAGACTTGAACATTTTTGAAAAAAATATAATTTATAAAAGAAGCTTTTTTCATATACTAAGTAAATGTTTACATTTTTAAAGACTTATTTCTGAATAATAAAAAAGGGAATGACACTATAGTGTAAATTTGTAGATTTACAAACATACATAAAAGAAAATTGTGTTTCTCTTGGTGTAAAGAATTGCTTACCTAGAAAAGTAGAGATTCGAAGAAATTGGAAATTCTAGGATCTCGAGTATGTTTTGAGCTTACCTATATGTTGGAATGCACTGGCTTTGATGCGCAACGCTAAACACGTACCGCAGAATTCATCTCACGAACGAAAGGAGCTTTATAGCGAGACGGGAGATAGAGAAGAAGCGTCGCGTTCCTCTTCTGTGTTCTTACGTAAACAGATCTTTAAGCTGGCCTTGCAGCTCCGACGTTGACGTGCACCACGCATTTTCAGAAACTGCATGGTAAAATGTAAGCTTACAATGGTTCATACCTATATATTTATAAAAAATGTTTGTTAAAATTTTAAAAAACATAATAAAAAGTTAACAACTTTAATTAAAATATACGAATCATTTAAATACGAGTATATAATAGGATGCATTTTTTAACACAGCGATTTTCGAATAAAAGAAAAGAGATTATTTAAATCTTATCAATATTGCCATTATAAACTTAAAGAAATGATTCCTTGATTATTTTAACAATATAATAAGAACATCCTGTAAAATTATATTTTATACTTTATTCAAATATTTTTGAAAATCTAGTCTGATATATTAAGACTAAAAATTAAGAATAATACGAGATTGAGGAGGGGAGAAGGAAGTTGTATATCCACTTGTTGGTATATTATTTATCATAAACAAGAAAACATACGTATTTTATATTAATATTAAAAATATAAAGATAATACTTTTTTATTTTTATTATCTTAATTATTTTAAATTTAATTGCTCAGTTTAATTGCAATATATTGTTCAGCTTCAAATTAGAATTACCAACAATTTCTTCTGAATAAGTTATATCAGCGGAATACATTGTACGTCCCGGAGAAAGAAAACACGAAATTCTCGCAGAAAGCGGGAAGAGCAAAACCAGGAATGAGGAACGGGATCGTGTATTCTACGTCAGAGATTCCAAACGCCGCGCCGGAACGTGCACGACGAAGATATGTGTTTCTCGTTCTGTGAAAGCTACGAAGATAACGATATTGAATCGCAATGCCTCGGACATCGTCGTTCGACCGTCGCGATCCGCTCGAATGCACCCGACTGACCCGCTTCCGGCACCGCCGAGGGAATCCCAAGAAATCCTAGCAGACGGAGGACTACTATGATCGACTCTGACACTTTAGAACGAGAAATCAATTGGAATCATACAGAGTGATTTCTAAGGAAACATTTTTTCAATTTTCAATTTACAATATTTTTTATTTATCATTTCTTCCTCCGACAATTTAAATTGTTAACTTATGTGCATGAAATATGCATATTAGATTAGAAGTACATTGAGTTCGAATATATGAATTTTTATAAGCGTATTATAATATATTTTCTATATGCTATTATTCGTATATTCCTTCATAATAAATAATAGACAATTCTTTCTAATTTTGATATACTTTAGCAATTTTCGCGTAATTTGCATTTTAACGATAGCACTTTATTTCGTCTGCTGCAACTATTACACAACTGCAACGGACAGCTTAAGTTGTGCAGCGAGAGTTGCACCGGCAGGTGCAACGCGTCTTTCGCCTTTAATAACCAATTCGTGCAGCCGTCAAGCTTTCGAACTTGCCACAAAAGCTCAATTGTTCCGTGGAACGTCGGTAAACGTAAGAACGAATTCGCGAATCTCTCGCGAGGTTCCAATCAAAAACTGCATAATATCGCGAATATTAAATTTTTCACCCTGTTCTCTCCATCCTTTTTTCCATTTTCTATTCCCATACTGCTATTTAAAATATTTTTCTAAATATACATCAAGATAAATATTGATTAATAGGTAATTTAATGCTGATTGGCCTGTATGTAAATAAAACATAAAAATATATATATATATATTTTTTGTCTTTATCCTACAGAATAAAAAATTTTAGATATAAATCTTATTTGAGCTTGAAAAGGTGATCAAGAGCATTTATGCACGTGGAGAAAACTCGGGCAAAACGAATATTTTTTATTTTCGCTTATCTATCTAAAATAGTGCTATGAGTCACTGACTGTTGAAGGAATAACCTAGCGAAAGTGCGAAACAACATACAATTGCGCTCGTTTGTTTGATAGAGAAATAATAAAAGAAATTGTATGCTTTCTTGCGATTTTCACTCAGCTAGGTACGTAGCTTAATTATTAGCAGTAATTGTGTCTTAATCATATGAATGATTTTTTGTAGGAATTCTCTATCTTTAAATGTGTATTTGAAATTAAAATTTTTCACTTGTTTAAACTTATTCTAACTTTTCCAAATTCATGCCAAGTAGATTCTTTGGCCAAAAATGGATGGGGGCAAAGCTCATCCTCTTTACCCGGTATTTGATTGCATTGGAAATATCGGAAAGACGGAGGGACAGACGATCTTTTGAATAAACGAAACGTACGATTGTTTACATTTTATTTTTGTTTTTTTTTCCACGTTTTTTTCCAGTATAATATGCGTTCCGAAGAATACACCGACTCTATTCGAAAACTAGATAGTATTATACAATCAGTATCATCAATGGGCTCATGAAGGCTACATTATAAATATATAGAGGATTTGGCAGCTACTTTCCTGACGACACTTGATTTTTTTAATTCCATCCTCATTGCTCGAGTAATCCATCCACTTTGCCCAGGGAAGTCAGCAAATAATTTCTCTTTTTTTACACTTTGACTAGAAAAACATTTAAATGTTTAAGTTTTTTAATTCCATTTAATTCTATTTCAAAGTTGATTCCGTTAATTATGAGAATAAAAAAGGTTTTTGATCTTAATTTTTAACTGCGTCATTTTTCTTTTTAAACCTTAACACATCTGCTTTGTCCAAATTTCCCTTATATACCACAAAAGTTGAGCATAACAAGATTAATTTCTCGAGCAGCAAGCGGCTGTGACGGACGCAATAAATGTGTCGAAAAGGCCGGGCGTCCTGCAAGGCGATTGCAACGGCATGCTGGAAAACGGTAGACGGCCGATTGAAATGCAAATGGTAGCGGTCGGCGTTATTTCGGCTCTGGTCACGTGTACATGTCGGCGAGTGCGCTTGTTTCGAATTCGATCGCGCCCTTTTCCCTGCATGGGTGTCGCGACATACAAACAAGCAGCATCGTTACAAAAATTCTGCTACCAAAACCGCAACCGACACCGACGACATCACCGTCCAGTATCGTCGTTACACATCTAGCTATGCTATAACTTTAATTTCGTCGGAGCAAGTATGTACCGCTATTTTATCTGTGACAATTTGTAGTAGGAGAGTAAAAAATTAATGATAAAAAAAATTAAAACTTTCTCACATTAGAAAAATAGGAAACTTAAAAATATCTATTAAAATTTAGCGTGTACTTCGCCAGGATATTATTTATATAAATTAAAGATATGTTTCCCGGACTGAGAATATCCATTTAAAACTGCATAATAATAATAATAACGCATAAATATTTAAATTTAAAAAATTACATAATATTATTTCGTTTCATATTTTGCATAAAACTTGCTAAAATAAAAATTAAGTTAACGACATTAATGTAAATCGTAATTTTTTTACTTTTTGTATGACAAAATTAGTGTAAACGAAATAAACAAGATAAAATCTCTGAAAAAATTTCCTACTTGAAGTTGATTTAAAACCAGTATTTTAATATTTATTATATTCTCAAACTTAATTTGTCTAAAATTTAATGTAAAACGCAAAATGTCTCCGTATATAAATATTTTATATTTTTATTGAAAAAAACATAAACGCAGAAATTAATTTAGAGATACCGCTACATTAGAATTAGAAAAAAAATTGATGTATTGAACTGATGTATATGAAGAGAACTCGTTTCATTTTTGTTGCGGTGGATGACATCTGCAAATATCTAGATAAAGTTTGTAACACAAAGCACAGCATCGGATATCGTAACCCTCATAACGCGAGGTATTGATAAAGCCATTGCTCAAAAATTTGAACAGTATTGACGAATACGTGTCAAATCTTCGATCCATTTTATCGGCTTCGATTTTTTTTCGACGTGGCATACAATCGATCGAGCACAATGATAATTCACTCTATTTGACGAAGCGTGCAACGAAAAACCGATAAACAGCATAAAACACACTCGGCAAATGTCTGTGTTGTTGAACAAATAATCGCTTTTCCAAAATCCTTTTTAATCCTCATCCAACATCACTTTATACAATCGTACTATATTTAAATTCGGTTTATAAGTTTGCAGATATCTATTACGTATATAATTTGGAGGAAAAAATTGATTTCAACTATTATTCCATTTATTATATTAAGGAGTTAGGCCATCCCTGAGGCTCTAAAATGATATCTATCTTTGGAAACTTTTTGTGAGTAATAAAATAAATAACTTTATTTAAAATCTGTTTAGAGATCTTCAGTACATATTTAACAAATTTAAAAAGTCCAAAATAGCAAAGCATTGACTCACTTGTGGAATACTTTTTTTCTGCAGCTCCAAATCAGTGTACAGGATTCCAGGCACATGGTTTGACTTTGAACAAAGAATTTTCATTATCTACGTATCAAAGATCAAAGAAGTACGTATGGATTTATCAAAATATTGATTTTTCTCAAAATGGCAGCTATTTTACTAAAAAAACTTATATTTTTTTGTCCTAAAATGTTTTGTACAAAAAATGTATAAAAATGTTAATTGCAAAAAAGTTTTCAAGATTTCGAAAAAAACTTACTTAATTTTTTTACAGAATGTATGAAAGAATATTCTGTGAAAGAAAAATTCAAGCAAATCGGATAAAAACTATAAGAATTATGCTGCATACCGATTTAAAATGCTATTTTGAGAAAAACGCGTTTAAAGTTTTTGTTTTCATCGTATTTCTATGATTAAAAATTATTTAAGCAAAAAAGAAAATTCGATTTTTTTAAACTTCAGGGATGGCTTAACTTATTATTCTTTATTATAGACAGAAAGTTTTCTATTAACTATTATTACTAATTATCATTATTTTTCACTTGATCAATTAAAATCAATTTATCAATGAAAGCATACTGATTTTATTTTTTTTTTAATATTTATGGAAAATTTGAAAACATCTGAATAAATTCGAATCTATTGAAAGACTTGAAATCGTATCTCTTTGTAATGATATATCTATGATACGTGTATGTTTGAAAAACTATTTTATAGTTATACTATATGTTCTTAATGTTCTAACACATGAAGTTGCACTAGTTTTAGATGTACTTGAACTGGCGATATCGCGGCAGTAAATACAATTTAAAAGAAATCTTCTTTTCTTTGCGTTTCGATACATAATTTACGACTGCACGATTGGAGTTCTAAAGAAATTCAAAAGAATAGTGCAGCTTCGTGACTGGAAACGACAAAAGTAGGTTTTCACAGAGCTGAGGGGTACCAAGACGAACAAAAAGTTTCGAGACTTTGTCATTTTTATCGGCAGTCCCAATATCCACGTCTCGTGATTGCCTCGCGAAACTTTTCTGATCTGTCTTCCGGTCGAAGATCTCTTCCATTTCGCTCGCGGGGCTTACCGCACGTAAATCATGCGTTGCGTTCCAGAAGCTTGTGATACAGGATGTGTTAAAAATAATAGTCTCTGAGCTTTTACATAGTACAATAGTCAAAAATTATTTGCAACGTAGATATAGAAATAAATTGTCTTCAAGATATATATATATATATATATATACACGTAGTGATCCAAATTTCAATATTCGGAGTACAGAACATAATACTTTATAATAAAAGAAACAACTTTTTTCTTTTGCAAAATTGCGTCTAACAAGTAGTTTTTATAGGAGAGTAGGTTGAAGTTATACGAGTAAACGCAAAAATTTATCTATCAAATGTAATTTTATTACACGAAAAAGTTGTTCGTTTTTTAGCACAAAAAACAACTTTTTCCTTTGACAAAATTGCGTCCGATAAGTAGTTTTTGCAAGACAGCAGGTTGAAATTAACACATAAACGCAGAAATTATTTATCGCAATTTTGCTAAAGGAAAAAGTTGTTTGTTTTAGCATAAAGTATCATGTCCTGTTGTACTCCGAATGCGAGAATTTCGGATCACCCTCTATAGGCAAAAGTATTTAATTTTTAATATCCAAAAATTATTCTTCATTTCATTTCAATGCATGCATTTATATGTACAACTACAATTATTACCTTCTTCATTAACTTCTAGTAGATACAATTTAAATTTTAAGAATTTAAACTTTCTATCAAAATAAAATAATTTATTGTATTAATAAATTCTAAAATTCAAATTTGACGATACAAAATCATGAAACATTTTAATATTATAAAAAAATATATCAATTTAAAAAGATAATATAGTAGAGAGCGCCTAAGGATCGGTTAAAGTTAAGAGTTACGAATAATATATAATATTCTAAGATCATGAATTTAATTAATCTCAAATGTGACTGTGCGCCAAAACGTTCGGACATTAAAACACAATCAATCTGAGATGCTAATAATCGCGAGCCGAAAAGTTCGGACAATCGCGAGTATATATTAGTATATATAATCCCCCCTTTATTTCAAATAAGAAACTTTTATTGCGAAAAATATTACCTCAGCCAGAATTCGAACCTGGGACCTCTCGACTTTCCGGGACGAGTGTCTTAGCCAGCTCGCGATTATTAGCATCTCAGATTGATTGTGTTTTAATGTTCGAACGTTTCGGCACACAGTCACATTTAAGATTAATTAAATTCATGAACTTAGAATATTATATTATTCGTAACTCTTAACTTTAACCGATCCTTAGGCGCTCTCTACTATATTATGTTGTTACATTAACTCGGTCGGTTTCTATTTCTTAAAAATAAAAATTATGTGATGTAGACATATGCTGATAGAATCAATTCTTATAATTAGTAATTAATAATCAATTAATTTTTATACTAGTTATCTAAAATAAATTTTATTATTTACTTACGTAGTTGCTCAAAATTGCCTTCATAGTTTTATCTTATATGACACAGGACCACAAAAAAAATTTTTGATGAGCAGCTCAAATTAGAGTAGGTGTTTCTTATAGATTTTAGATCGCTGAATTCGAATTTGTAAGCCGTTTTGCTTCATCACGTTCAGTGTTTTAGTTAATTGAAGAAAATGGCGAGAAATCTGTGAAAATTAAAACATTAGGAAGAGTAAAAATAAATATAACATTAAAATACGTCGCCGAATTAATTTAAATATATTTTAGCAAATTTAACAAAGTGTAATAAACAACAATATTGCTTTACTAATGTCAGATATTATAGTCTCTCTACATTACGCGCGCGCACCGCTCGAGTAGCAGTGCTTGAGCGACGTGTGCGGTGCGTATATATATATATATATATATCGTATATATATGTGTGTAGAGAAAAGTTGTAATACCCAACATTAATAAAGCAAAATTGTTGTTTCTAACTAGTCTTCTTAGTCTGAATAAATTCTCGGAAAGTTTGGGAAAAATCAGGTTTTTCCTGGTTTTTTATCATATTTTTTCAGACCTTTCTCTTCTAAAGTAATTTTATTTTTATTGTCCTTTATGTCAATAATTTCATTAAATTGCTAATTTTTTACTATTAAGAATTCTAAGAAATAAATCATATAATATATGAATAGAGTTCCCTGTCATGACCATTTATGAAATTAAAAAAAATATTTGTTTTAATGTCGAAAAAAGAACAAATTTCTTATACGATGTTATTACGTACGTATTGTCGTATGACAAAGTTTGCAGGTCCATATGTTATTTGGCTACAGCATAAAATATTTTCAAACTCAAAAATGTTTTCATCCTACAGCCAATTAACACACCTGAAAAACCTGTCATATATGTGATAATCCATAAACGAAGATAAATCTTCTATTTAGTTGTAAAAAATAATTTAAAGTAACAAATTCTATCATTAAATTCAAATATAGGCGAAAAAGAATGTATTAAAAGAATATTTTTTTGGAAAAAGTGGAAAAAATTTAGTTTTTTTCTTCGATTTTATTTTCCCGGAAAATTAAAAACACTATAAAAGAGTATTTTTTTAACTTTTTGTATTTTTTGGAAAAAAATCGGAAAAATGCAAGATTTTATTTTTTCGAAAAATTAAAAACTATTTTTTACACTTTGTTAAATTTGCCAAAATATATTTAATTCAGTTCTGCGATAGCAGCATCATATTTAATTTTATTGTTTCTCCAACATTTTAATTTTCACAAATGTTTCGTCATAATTCGTCTCAATTAATTAAAAAATTAAACACGATGAAGCAAAACGGCTTACGAATTCGAATTCAGCGACTTAAAATCTATAAGAAACGCTTACTCCAGATTTGAGTTGCTCTTCAAAAATTTTTGTGGTATTGTGTTTTATGTTTCTATTGTTTCTATTATTATTATTATTATTAATATTATTATTATTATTATATAAGTACATAATAATAAATTTAAAGAAATAAAAAATATCAGCACATTCGTTGTTCTAACTTTTTTATTTGGTAACTCAATAGTATACAAAGTTGCTGCAAACTTAGGGAAAATAAAGCGGAAGGCTTTCATCACATCCTATGCAATTTACTCAACGATTTACTCTAAATTATTAAAAAAATATGCATTCCACGCGCGAACGAATTCAATAATAAAATCTTCGATGTTTAACTTAGCATGTTAATAATAATTATGTTAATAACTTGTTAACAGTCGCTTACGCGCGCTTATGCGAAATGCGCTCCATCGATCCAAAACGGACGCAATAATTCACTACTAATATCCTGCCGCCATTTTCCGCGAATTTCCATTCTAAAGATCAGATAATATCAGATTGCAGGTAATTTTGCAGATATGTGTGCTATAAAAACATTAATTAGTCTATTTATATAAATTATTTAATACTATTCACGGGTAAAAGAGAATTAAATACAGTTAATTGTCAATTTTAATTATACAATCTAATCTAATGCTAATCTTAAAATCTCGGATAATAATATAATTGTGACATAAAATTTGTTGATACAATTAGTAATTATTTATTTTAAAGGACATTTCATTAAATATAGTTTACATCAAAATCAAAATTATCGATAAAATATCCTTGAAATAAATAATTATCTACTAATTGTTAATGGAACGATCGTGAAAATTTCATTAAATTATCTATTAAACGAAATCCAAATACTACGAAGCAGTGAAAAATCGTTCCGGTTTGAAGAGAAGCGCAAAAAATGCTCGGGAAGTGATACAATCAATAGTACATGACTTCGTTGATATGTCTACTTAATCTCAATCTTATTATTGTACGTCCACCCTATACAACATTCAACAATCTCGATGGGAGACACTCGTATTTATACAGAAAAAGAAAATCACAGGCTTTTATAACACACGCCAGACATATAATAATAGAATTTATAATATAAAAATCTATTAGTAGTTAAAATATTATTATTATCATCATCATTATTGTTTGAAAGTATGTCTTGTAGCTTCTGAAACTACAAGACAAGGACCGTCTCGCGATGGTTACCCGTTACAGGTCGCTTTCTCATCATTATTATTATCATTATTATCATTATTATTAGTATTATTATTATTATCATCATTATTATTATAAATAGAATAGAATTGCGTTAAGAATAAATATATATGAAAAATATTGAGGAGAAGGAATTAAAAAATTTGGTCGTAAAATACTCTACGATATTAAATCACTGCAAGTTTATACCAAAAATATATCGTTTAGCGATAAATAATTCATTTGAATAAATAAATAATAATAAGAGCAATAGCCAGTAGTTACTTATGGTAATCTCTAGTCTGGTAAAGTATAAAATACCGACATACTTACGATATGCTATAAAAGTCTGTGAAGAAAATTTCATTCTTACATTCTCTCATAACCTTGTGTCAAGGATAACTTTTTAAACGCCTGATTTCCTCGTTTCAATTTAATAATTCTATGACAAATTATTATCGATTATCGATGAATTTTCGATTGACTTAACATATTAAAAATTTTAATAGTCTTCCAAGTTTTTTCGAAACCATCAAAGTTCTGAAAATTAAAAAAAAAAATTTCAGAAAGTGCCAGATACTACCAACTAAAACCAGATAATCTAAATTAAAAAAATTAAGAGTACATATATATTTAGATCTACTTTTAGATTTGATTCCAGGGATTTGAATCTTTATAAGAACTTTTATAAATTTATATGTTCTTAATGTATGTTCTGAAATTCATATTTCATCTAAAAAAACATATTATAAATATATTGTGGCTCCTTAGATTTCTAAATTTTATACTGTCCAATATACAAATCCCCGTAAATTACTTCAAATTTTATTAAAGAGTTAAAAATAGATTTAAACAGATTGTATGTGTGAAATTTACAAATGGATTTCCAGATTCTAGAAAATTAGAATTCTAGATCCTTTGATAAATTATTAGAGGTTTCAATCATTTTTATACTAATTTCATCCTTTAAATAAAAGTCCTGGGTCCTTGAAAATTCGCAACATTTTTATATTCTCTTCCTTTCATATTATATGGATTTTTTAACATTTATATTCTGAGCAATGATATGAATAATTATTTAGATATGCTATTGCTTTTGAGAAACAAAAAAATCAGGCTGTACACATCGATGTTTTTTGCTACCTTAAATTTACTTGCATTAAAGAATACGAATCGTACAAAACAGCTAGAATAGCCGCCCATTGAATTACCAAGGGACCTTCTATTTCACGCGGTTTCCTTTTAAGGTTTTGCTTAAATTATAAGCAATGCTATAATAGTTCAGAACGCGATAATTTTCATATTCTATTTTTGTTCAACAACTGTTTCTTAGATGAATATATTAAAAATATATGAATTCCACTTAAAATATTTAGTGTCAGATCAAAAAATTATGTACTATAAAATGAAAATATTTGAAGAAACTTGGTGAAATATTTGTTAAAACGTGTAATAAATCGTCCTTCTATCATAGTTTAACATTAACACACTCGATTCCCTCGATTTTCCACAATGTATATTATCTTTCTTGCTCCTATAAAAAGCAATCATCTATTTTCAGCAGATTACATATTGGAAATATTATACTTTTGTGTTTTTTGTTTGCTCTACTGTAAAGTAAAACTATACAAAAATGCAGTATGCAATTTAAATTTCGCAATAATCTTGACATTACCAAATTCTTAAAAAATAAAAAATGTCGGAATCTTTTTTAACATCGTTCACTGATGCGAAGATGGAGGAGCCTGAATATAAGTCAACCTCGAGTCTTGCCTCGCCACGGAACCGCCGCGCCGCCAAGAGGATATTTCCATTTTGTCTGGCTGAGATCGATGGCGATCGCCTCACCATTCTCGAGTACAATTCCGAGAAAGTATTTTGGCCGAGAAACGCGCAGGATATTCCAACTTCCGCGAACTCACTCGAGGCGCTTTGACTGTGAGCAGGAGGCGGAGTGACATAAATATCGTCTTACCGAAACGAAACACGTTATCTCGAGGAAAGTTCTCGCCGGAAGATCAAGGGAGTAAACTCTTTAAGTCCTTTCCAGGTGTTCCCAGCCTCCGTGGACTTTAGTACGATCGTACGATGCACGTGAATTTTTCGGAAAAACGAGAACAAAGCTGACCGTGAGAAATCTCTGCACAAGATTCAAGTATGCAAAATGTCATGTTTTCTTTCGTTATATGAAGAATCTGGCCGATTGGGAAAAGCTCGTTTTTACACAAAGCCCAATTACAAACTTTTCAAGTGTAATTTTTATTACAAAGTACATTTAAAAATTCGACTAATTAAATGTGCTAATTATAATTGAACGCCAACTTCTGTTTCGTTATTTTCCGCTTTGTAATATACACATCTGCACACATTTTGACAAAACTTGTTCAGAATAATGAACAAATTTATTATTATTATTATTATTATTACTCTTTCCTGCTTTGTTTTACTACTTAAGACTTAAGTGAATTTAAAGGAATGTATCTTGCAAGCCTTCAAGGGAAGTGGAAGGTCAAACACCAATGAGCGGCTCATTGTTTGTTAATAACGACTATGTTTCCACCGTGCGCAGTGCCAAAGTCCCATTTTTGGATATTACATTGACAGAAATGTGGCGTTAAATGTCACACGGACACTATTTAATTTTCAATATTATAATATCCTACAATAAATTCTATCATAAATGTGGTGTTCAATATTCTGCCGTAATATAATACCACATAATCTTAAATATAATTATACGATGTGTAAGTATCTATGTTTACGTCAAATGTGTAGTATCTGAATGAGAATTAGATTTTGGAACTCTCTAGCTAGCCAGTGTGTAACACTGAATGTACGGTGAAAACGTAGTCTTCATTATAATTAGCTCCTACATTCGTAACGAGTACGTTACATGCTTCGTCTAAGCGTCTCAATCGTGCATATGATCAGGGTGATCACAAAGTTTAAACGACAAAAGAAAAAGAAATTCTGAAATTCTGTGTAAAATGCTTTATTTTATAAAATGCCTGAGAAATAAATGTAGAAGGCGTAATGATAATTAGATTCGATTGAAAATTAATTTAATCAAATAGCAGGCAATTTATATGAATATTAACTAAATAGACAATGTCAATGTATTTAAAGTTTATTATAAAATACCTCGTCAGTACATCATTACATCGTTTATGAATAATATATTAATAAAAAAATTAATACATATAAGACATAAATTAATATAATTGAAAATGATATTTGAATCTATCTATTAAAATATCGTAATATTTTTAATTAAAAGGGGATTTAATTAACTTAATTAAATTAAAAATATTTACACAATAATATTAGAGAATTAATCCATACATTATCTCTTGTTACAAATATTTGTTCTGTAAACGTTATTAAACAAAAAAAAAAGTTAAATAAAAGCCTGCGTTAAAAAATTAATTTAATAAAATATTTTCTCTCGCGCGTAGCAAATAGAAATACTTTGCGTCAAGATACAATTTCGCACCATTATTTTTCAAAACTCAAATTATACAAATTGTATTCAAAAATAGGAATGTATTATATTTAACGAATCCTAGTCGTCATTTAAACAATTGTGCTTATCTGATTTCTATGCTCGTTACAATCATCGCAATGTGACATCCGACACTGGATTAATGAATATTTATTGATAATCTGTCGAAGTCTGTCAGTTCTTTGCGATTAGTCTTACTTAGGGTTAGGTAAGTAGTTAATTAAATTAGTTACTTAGGCGCGTTGATCAGCGGCGTCGGTGTTTTTCTTCACCTTTCCGCTTCTCCGTCCTTGTCACGTATCGTACTTTCTTCGATATATCGTCTGGTGGATGGCTTCGTATCGATTATCGTCGAAAATAAAAAAGAGGAAAAGGACTGTTACCCAGTTTTTAACGACCGTCTCGAGTCGATTTATCGCAATCGAGCTTCTCGATGAAGATCTTTAAACGTGGACTGTCTAAATTATAAATGTACAGTCTTCTTTTCACCTTGCGTACATCTTTTTGACGAAATACTGGAATCCTTGGACCAAATCCGAGAATTCTACGATGTGTATAATTTGTAGATTTGCTTGCATTTTCATTTAAAAAGCTGAGCCGTTTTTATAATTTTTAAAATCGTACATATTAAATTTTGATTTCAACAACAGAAATATTTAAATCTTTGTGAGAAGTCATGACATAGTGCTTATTAAAACAAACAATAAAACTTGGAATCAATTGTAAATAATGAAATCGATTCTTAAGAATCCTGAAATTTTCCCAAACTCTCGGAATTGTTAAACTATCTTAAAAATCTTAGATTTTAACATTTCAGATTGGTAAATACTAAAATATTTATTTTGATATTTAAGTACCTAACATTTGACACTTTTTATTTTCGATTTCAATAATTTTCCAGATTCGGAGAATCCTCGGATCGTTATCCTGTCCAAATCATTACTCTATTCTCACTCATTCCTAAACTGTTACACTATTACTGTTTCACTTCAAATCTCTTTTTCTTCCACATTTCAAAGCTCCGCAACTAGAATAGGACATCGCTGCACGCGATGCGAGACCTTTGACAAAGATTATAGTCCTCACATTTCTTATCCATTAGGACATTTCTGACTCATCAAGTCTCGGTTCTGTTACTTCGAATTCTCGAAAAAAACATTAATTTTCTCCTTTTCACTGCGATTATTTTCGAGTTCAATGAAGAAAGACGCTGGTAACGGACCTCGTGGTGTGAGGGGGCAAGTCGGGGGCCTCTGTGAGGGCCCCCTCGTGCCCCTATGCACTCAGGCCAAGCCGATGAATCTTCGCCGAAAGAAAGTTGTGCAGGACGAACACGATTGGTTTTGGACAACTCTCCAAATCTAGTTCCTACAATAATAATTAACCGATACCTTTTACTTACTGATGAAAGACTGACGGAAGTATTATAGTTTTCTTACTGTTTAAGGAAATATCGAATTTTTAATTAATCAACGTTAAATGCCTACGAATTCAAGTGAATAAGGAAACAGTTTTCAGGACAACTAGCCATTTTTCATCATTAATAAAAAAAAAAAGAAAAAAAAACGACGGTGCACGTAGAAGTCCTAGTAAGGACTTGGAGTAACTACATTGAATAATGTAAGTTGAAATGAAGAAATTTACGATTATAGCAAACTTTCTCTCGTTCCATAAACTTGCTCTTAAATTTACGACGCCTCGAAAATTCCCCGGGATATTAAATTTTCCAGTCTTTTTGATTTTTGAAATCCATATGTCTATCAAATACTCACAATTTCGCCGTCTTCGCCTCCAAAATCGAGCCACAGGAGACGGGCGCCGTCGTCCGCGGACATTTTCAATTTGTCGAAGGATCTTCTCCAGAGTGGCGTGGGTGGTGATCCAGGACTTACGCCGTTCCCAGCAGTACCCCGCGTTCCTGCGGAGTAAAGCGCGAAACCTTCTTCGTGGTTGACAACCAACTGACAGGCCTTACCTTGCCATGTACAACCTATAACATACCAAATATCACAAAATTAAAATAGTAGAGAGAAAAATAGAAATCTTTTCACAACCCATTATTTTATATCATTTTTACATTTATATTAATATAAATCGATTTTATGTGTATCGTGCTTGTTGCTTCCGTGCTGTTTCAGTGCTTTATGTTTACGTTCTCATTCTATTTATATAATACATAACGCAAATTATAATAGGTGAACGATTTAAACTTATTACACACATTCGTGTAACACAAGCAAGACAATTTTTAAAAACAAATTAATCTTTCATTGCAAATTAATAGCTTTTATTACAATTTAATAAATTGACAGTTTATTTCTTCCGAATAAGAATCCGATCAGATAATTGTAAAACGTAATTATATAAATATCATAATTTTATAAGCCCGATTGAATAAAAATCAATAAAGATTTCATTTATTTTGAATAATCATAATCGCAATTGTATAATTAATGTTCAAGAAAATTTCTTGTGACATTTACTATTTTTTATGAGGCAGCCTGTATAT
>NW_017305392.1:334896-339374 GCF_001594115.1 Trachymyrmex septentrionalis | reverse complement strand
GGGGGAGGAGAGGGGGAGAGGAAGGGAGGGATCCACGGTTCTTTATCATCGATGAGTTCGACGCGAGACGCGAACAAAAAGACGCGTATGAAATGGGTGAAGCATTCATCTCGATTTATTATTGCCGTTCGTCGTCGCTGAAAAGAAATTAAAATTCATCGAACCGAACGCGGAAAATGACGACGAGGGTGTAGATGTCGACTATCATCTCTCCGCCGCCATATAACTTACACAGAAAGAACTCGGGCTCACAATTTTCTCGAATATTCCAAACGCTATACACATTCCTATCTCATCGTTACTTTCAACATCCATTTATCTATAGTCTTATTTTATCAATTTTCTCATTTTTCTCAAATAAATTGTTAGGCATTATTTGAACATTTAAAATCCAGTCTTTCTTTCTTTTTCTTCTTTTAAGTACAGTTAATATGTGAGATTACTCACGAACAGTGTACTCCCGTAAGGAATGAGCAGCCGTGTGACATCCTTGAACGATCGCCCGCGCCCAAGCCGCCAGATCTCTTCGTGTTTCAGCTCGTAAATGATGCGTGACTACCCCGTCCATCGTGCCAACCCGGACCGCGAACGTCGCCCCGTGTTGAGTCGAACCGCTACTGCTGCTCGCTGCTTCGTTCTGTCGCGTTGGAGAGGAGACCAGTCTGAAATCATTTCATTCGAGTCCCGTTTAAGTTCCCGGATTCTTATGGAAGTCTTGAAACCCGGTGATAATCACCTTGGCGACGAGCAAATGTGAATTGTTCCAAAATGGATATTGTTTCCTTTCTTTTTTTAATAGCTATGTTTTACGAACCTATAAATGATGCAATTCCACCGCAAAATCCGCAATGAGAAGCGTTATACTAATTATAATCTTTATTTTTTTTAAGATGCTTCCGGAAATCCCTTATTTTTTAGATGTATAATAATAAGCCACTTAACGTATTTATTCCGTTTAATATCTGTTTAATTTCTACCTCTTTTTTTTTTTTTCAGAAAATTGTGAATAAATCCATAATGTCAGAGTGCAAAAATAGCTTATAGAAATCATCCCAGGTGATTGTTTTACGTAAACAAAAAAAAAATGAGATGAGACTACCCCCGGATTAAAAACGTATATTTAAAGGGTGTCAATCTTTAAAATTGAATTTAATACTATGGATTCAAGTTCTCGATCCACGTGTACATTTACGTTAGATGCGGTTCTTACATCAGATCGATATAGCGGACTTCTAGAATGAAGATTGAAGATTCCGCGGAGGTACGAAAATCACGTGACATCGCTCTTGGGGTGTCGGATAAAAAGCGCCGACCTTTATCGAAACGATCGAAGCGCCTTGTATCGAGTCATGGTACGGATTCATTCCCGTCGTCCCTTCATCCCCCTCCCAACGGGTAGGTAAATTACCTCGTCATCCGGCTCGCCTCGCTCGTAAAATCGTCGCGGCTTTATTGCATGTGGGACGAAGCTGCAGTGTTCACCTGACACGGGTTCGGCCACGTATGCACCCCCTTCCCCAGCCCTCCACGAATCCATTCCCTCCCACCAATCTGCCCGCTGACGAATGGTCCTGACGTTCGCGAACCCGCGCGCTAGATTTATAGATTTTTCCGAGGGACACTGGCGAGCTCGGAAAAAAACCAAAAAAAAAAGAGAGAGAGAGAGAGAGAAAAAAGAAAAACAAGGAGTGATAGAAAGAACACCCTACGCAATAGAGGACAGAACGGATGTAAAAAAAAATAGCACACTTGGACTAGGAAAAAATGCCCGCCCCCGGCATCATTCAACACGCCTAACAGTCGCTCCGGGCCTTTTTCGCTCCGATGCTAATGATTGCCTACTGCATGTCGAGATGCAGTTGAATTTCTGTAAAAGGCAAAGAACATCTAACTTGGTAAAATTACAAAAATTACACTCGGAACAATTAACGAGCAGGTATAGAGAAAAGAGTAGAAGAAATAACAATTTCGTTTATCAGCATTTATGCAGCGAAATCTTGCTTCTAAGAGCGAGAGCACAATTGTCTTGCACAACATACGCACAAATAACGCACAATGCATAAGAAAAAATGGACCAATCAAACATTTCATTTTTTTTTTCTTTTCCATAAAATAAAAGACTGATCGGTTGATTCTCTTATGCTTATACGTTATATGCAAATATGTTCTGGCTTTAAGCTCGAAATGGATGGACCGGCACGTAGGAGAAAGTGGAAGAATTGTGCGAACACATAGTTAAACGCTAATACAAGAAATATTATTGCAGTATATAATATATCATTTCTTGCATCCAGTGGTAGTTTAATATAGGCTTACTGCCCTTCTATAACATGTGACAATTAAATTCGCATCCCTTAAGTATTTGCAATTTCCTAATTGTACCCTCAGACACTTAAATGAAATAATATTTAAGAAAATAATCCTTTAAATATTTATTTAATTATTTTTAGATGTATATCTATATGTTAATCTTCCTTCTCTCCATTGCTTTAAATTTCCAATCTATTTTCCAATCTATTGGAAATAATGTATCTCTTCGTAGTGTCCGATCTAAATACGTATACTTTAACGTTGCGAGATCCTTGATTATGGTTGAGGTTTGAAATAATTTGTGTTCTCCCGGAGCAATGGATATTCATTGACCATTATCGCGAGCGCTTTCGGAGGACAGTGAAAAAATAAAAGCAATAGCAAAAAGCGCGACTGGAGAAAATTCCGATAAGCGGGAGGAAGTTGGAGAGACAGCCGCAAACGGTAAATAAAAGCGTTAAACGAGAATGGATGTTCGTCGGCGGCCGTAATCCGACGAAAAAGCCCGCAGGAAGAAAAGAAAGTTTCCCTCGGGATAGCCGAATCACTTCCGGTTTGTCTCGCAGTAAAACTTCCTTAAGTCGGCCATTTCGCGTTCTCGCGTCGGGCCCGATACAGGCCCCGTCGACCGGAAATAGAACTTTCCGACATGTTCCGCTCCTTTCACGCTCCTTTCAGATTCTCCGTTTCTTTGCCCATCGAATGGAAAACGTGAAGAAAACGATGTCTGAATGTTTGGTGACGGAAGAAGAAAATGATTAATAGCGCGACAACATGAAACTCGAGCAAAATTTCTTTTCCGCGCAATCGAATTTTCTGGTTTTTATAAAACCAACTTGATGGTCGTTATTTATTAAAAATTTCAATTAATTCTAACATACATTCTATAATAAGACATTAGTAATAAATCAGAAGTCGGAAGCTAGAAATTTGATCAATCATAGTCAATTATTCTTCTTACATTTGGCTGTAATTGGTCAATTTTTAACTTCCGACTTCTGATTTATTACTAATGGCTTATTGTAGAATAGCCTTAACTTTAGGATCCATATAACGTATAACAATTAAAACAATTAAAGAAAATTTTTAATGAACTTTAATGATTATATTAAATTTAAAAAAATTTTTTTAAATCAGATAATCGAGTATTGAACAAGAATATTGACGTAATATAACGCTACAAGTAAATCCCTATTGTGAATAATTTAATATTATTTATACATTGCTTTACATATTATTGACCAAACATGTTACGCAGTTCAGCGACATAAATAGCACTGTCATGTCGATCAAATATTTAAATTTATAAATAATTTACAATAACTTAATTTCTCTCTGATAATATTAAGTAGAAAATAATTTCTAATATTTTTTTTAGAATATTATTTTATCTTAATATATAAATGATGCAAATTTCTGCATTCTATTGCCTTAAGCAATAGGAAATAAAGTCTTCTTATTAATAGTATTTGTTTAAACAAAATGATACTCGAAATGATCTATACATCCAGCATATAACCGACATACGATAAAAACAGAGGCGCGGGTTCGTAAACTGCCACGAACGATCGATGCACATTCCCTCTAGTCTTTTTCACTTAAAATTTAAACGAGGCTTAGCTGGATCACCGATCATTCAAACAGCGTGACTGTCTGACACCACATTTAAGCCGCTCGGAAACGCCAGGCTCATCGTTAAAAATGAAGCTGACATTAATTCACAACAACGATGCGCGGGAAAGTTTAACGCAATATAAAATAATGCAACGAGACATTTTCAGCGTTACGCAATACGTAACTTTCGCTCTGGGTGCTTTAATTTTCTGTGTATTTGCAAAGTGTTTTCTGTGTAAACCATTTTCTGTATATTTGAAATCTTTGTACATATTAAACAGTAATAGTTTTTACATACATGTGTATATTATGATAAATTTTACACCGTTTCAAGTGTACAGTAGAAAATTGATGTAGCATTTTGCATATTATTTCAAACGTAGCGATAAATTTTCTTTAGAATAATTTTTGATATTTTAACGTTTTCAATATTATTTTGATAACTATATGCATAAAATAAGGGATATATGCATAAAGTAGACACTATTTATACAAAAAATTCATTAAAGAAATTAATTGAACAATATCATATTCTATATTTTGTTTAAAAACTT
>NW_017305392.1:328743-334796 GCF_001594115.1 Trachymyrmex septentrionalis | reverse complement strand
AATTCATTAAAGAAATTAATTGAACAATATCATATTCTATATTTTTTTTAAAAAATTACGCTCTATATTTCTCAAAATCTAAAAATCCCTAAAAATTAATCTAACTAAATCAATCTGATCAAAATCTAAATATCAATCAAAGTCAAACTTCAATAGAATACGCCTCTAAAGCTTAACACGTAACGTGTACAAAAAATATATTAAAAGAGACAGAAAAAAAACTGTTCCAATTAAAAAATCCGAAAGAAAAAAAAAAAAAGAAAAACGTTGAGAAGAGTAAGTTTATACTAAAAAGTAATTTATACTTTAAAACGTCTGCTCCTCTCTCATATTTTTCATAGAGATTAATATACATAAACTTTATTAAATTTATCTATTTAAATTCTAATTTGAAGCTGAATATAAAGATTTAATAAATTAATTGATGATAATAAAAATCTTATATTGTTCTCTCACACAGTTCGTTATATACAGAAATTTTGTAACTGTTTATAAACTCGATAATTATTTATAATCATTTTATTAAAATTAGTATGAATAACTAAAATTGAATAATTATTAACATACAAATTTTTCACAATCGGTAACATTGAAATTAATACTTAATAATAAGAATATTCAAATTTGATATTATGTAAATTAGAAAATTAATTATTTCAGTATTTATCACTTAAATTGAAACCAAACGATTTTTGCAATAATTTTTGCAACGGATATATAAAAATGTCGCTCAACTCAAAAATAACAGCGTTCGTTGACGAGAAATAGCGCGGGATATTATATCGCGGAAAATCTGCGATAAAATCCGATTAAGACGCGAGATCTCGTGACGAGTATCGACTTTCGGCACGATCCTATTAGCTCAGTCGCAGCAACTATATTTGCCGATCACCAACGTCAAAATTCATTACGAATTATCAATAATTCGATTTGTGTCAGCAGTATCGACGTTTACATAACATCCTTCATATTTACCTCTATTGTGGATTATATACGCAATTTATCCTTGCGTGATAAATCGAGATAAATTGGCAAAATGATGTAGGTTTCAAAGATATATGATGACAACAATAAAATAATGCCAATAATAAACTATTTGGGATGATTTCTTGTTGTTTTGCTTATATTTTTAAATAGAATAATACTATTTTAGTGTTAACGTTTAAAAAAAACTAATCCTTACAGAGGTAAGTAGTTTGGTGTCATATCCATTTGAAACAAATATTTATATGCTGATAATATATTTGCAGCTGAAATAGAGATCGATATAAGAAGCCATCTTACATGTCTCGAGTCAGACCGAAGGGTCAATCGAGGAATAAGGACGAGGAGATGAAGAGACGATGGTTGTACGATAGAGAGAGGATGCGCCGCGGGCAAAATCCTGAACTCGTTCCGAATATCGTACCTCGATTGCACGCGCGATCGGAAACTGTCGACGACACCTTCGATAATTAATGTCTACCCCGGAGGATTTAATTGATCCAGTTCACCGTTCGATTATCGGGACCCCATCTTTCATATCCCGTCCTACCCCTTCTTCCCCGCAATCACCCCTACCCCTTTTTCAGCTGCTCTTATCTGGCTCTTATCCGCCTAGTCGACTCTATCTCTATGGCCTTTAATTTACTATGGCAGACAATTATGAATCTTATTAAGCTGACGAGAAAAGCACGATAAAGACATATATTACGTTTAAAAATGTAGACAGTCTAAAGAAATGCAGGATAAAAGGAAACTCGAGATGTAATAATTCACGAAATAATAGTGATATACTCAAAAGTTAATTATACTAATTTACAAAATTTTGTGCAAAAGCGTATAAAGATGTTTCTAGGATCATTTTCGACGCTAAGCCCGAATATGCAATCAAAATACTTTCATCAACGTCCAATTTTAAAGAAAAGATATTTAAGAAAAGATATTTAAATATGTCAAGTTAAATGTACAGAGTAAAATTTTATCAAAATTACAAACAGAAGTGTTTAATTGCATTTAATTTCTGTCTTTTAAATCGGTTTCATATATTATGAATCCACGTATTAGATTTCACATAGTCGCCTAGCTCTATTACCTATTCGTCTATCTGTCTATTCGTCCTAATGCTCTTAATAACGTTCCTCAATGAGTCAATTATCATCAGATTCTAATAAAAATGCCTTTTGCTCATCACTTGTCGCAATCAAATTATTTGGAAAGAAATGATATATCTTAAAAATGAACATGCAATTTAGTATTTGACAAATGACATCTTAAAATTGACTATATCTTAAAAATTCGACCTGATGGATTTTTTCTGGCAGTAGATTCAAATTCAGCGTCTCAAAATCTATTAAAAATATCCATAGCTCCTTTTCCTGTACTACTACTAAAAATTACTCAAAATTTGTAAACTGGTGTCATTATATGCAAAATTACACGTATCTATATATATGTAATTCAGCATAAAAACCTATATAAACTGAATGGACATAATAATTATGTAATGTAAGGTAGCGGATAGGCATTTCTTTACGATCTCGATAGAAGATACTTCAGGGATCTCTCGACGTTTCTCACTCCTCACGAGGACATCCTAATCCTGAATTTCTACCCACTATCCCCACACTCTTCCTTTTATATTCCGCATCCATCTTCCAACTTGCCTAGCTAACGAGTAAAATTAAGGCAGTCATCCCTCCAAGTAATTATAATATACAACTACAAAAATCAAACATAATTTAAGAAATAATAATAGCAACAATTTTCATAATTACACAATTTTTATAAATTATTTTTAAATAGGTTTTTACTTTGTATATAAATTACATTTAAAATTTTACTCAAATGTTTCATAAAAATTATATAATAATAGTAAAATAAATGATACAAAAGTAAATAATAAATGATAAATGCTTAAATAAATTAAAAGTCAATTCGCTGCTAGTGGATTTTCTTTGCAGTGAGAATTTTGTGACGCGGAAGATTCGATGAGTTACGAACGCTAGAAAATATTTCTCCCTGCGGAATGTCCGTCGCTTTTTTTTAACGTTCGTTTTCCCTGCTCTTTGAACCGGCTTTTCTTCCGGCTGCCGTAGAAAGGCGACCGTTTGTCACCGGACATTGTGAAGAGGAGAAACTGGGGGGAATGTTGGGGAAAAACAGAATTTGTGTGTCAGCGAGAGAGAGGGAGAGAGAGAGAGAGAGAGAGAGAGAGAGAGAGAGAGAGAGAGAGAGAGAGAGAGAGAGAGAGAGAGAGAGAGAGAGAAACAAAAAGGTAGAAAATGGATATGGAAAGAGAATTAGATTAGATTATATTATAGTACAACAAATTTATATTTTGTCTTTATTAGAAACGTCTAATATCAATTCAAGAAATACATTACAAACGACAAATATGTACACATAAACAAGACTGCAATAACATACACAGTAATATATGTACAAATAAACAATAATAAAATTAAAGAAATGCATATATAAATACTAAAGGCATATATAAATATTATAAAATAAAAATATCGTTATAGATATAAAAGTCTAAAAGATTCAACAATTCACATAGATCAAGAATTTAAAAGGTTGGAGAATCTGGAAACAAGAAAAGAATAAAGAAGCAAGTAGGTACAATGTGAATCCGCAAATGGAACAAAGCTCTTTTCGCTTCTATTCCATGGCAAAATTCTTACTTTTATTGAAACAAGAAATATCAAAGTCTGCCAACTTCCTATTTTGAACGATGTATGCTGTAGTCTCTCATGCGAATCTCAGTATTCGTTCCTTTCAAAAATTCTTTATTTAATAAATAATGCAAATTTTGTGTTCTAAAAGTTACCATTTTTCTAAAAAAAATTATCATTTATCATTTATTTTTAATCAATTATAATTTATAAACACAATAAAAAGTACAATAAAAAGTACAATTTACTTTATCAGTATTAAAAATTTTTATCATTAACTGTATTAAGTTTATAATATTAGAAACAATATTTTCAATTTTTGAAAAAGATATATATATATATATATGTAACGCATATAAAATTACTGAAAAAATATATATCTGTGATTTAATAAGCAACATCTCATCTCCAACCTCAATCAGAAATTCTGTTTACCTGCAATCTCCATAATTATAGTAGACTGGGACGAAAAACACCGCAGGAACGTCCTTCTGCGGCAGTTAATTGAAGAATTAAAAATGAGAATAGCGGGTGTCATTCTTTGTAGTAGCTAATTAGATCTGAATTACTCAGCGATGGGAAAAGGTGGATGAGCAGAAGGAAATTAAAAATTATCTAGGTAGTTTAAGAGTTGAATGCGCAGCACTCTTCTCCTTGCATCGTCAGATATTCCTTTAGTCGTCGCTCATCAAGCTCGCCGACGGAAAACTTTTAGAGCTAATTGATTTCCCACCGAAGCGCTTGCATGTTGAATCACCTCGCAACAATCGAGCACTTAGCAGCAAATGGTGCCGCCGATCCGCTTCGCTGGTCTTCTTAACTATTCACGAAGAAGGTTAGAATAAGGATATTGGATTCGTAATAAAATTGCTTAGTTTGTAACTATGAAAAATTGACTCTTGCTTAAGAAACCTTTGTTGTCAATATATACCTCACATTGTTTTCAATGAAACTCGATCGATTAATATATCGAAATGAAGAAATAAAGAAATGTTTTTTTATGTATATATATAATAATACATAAAAATCTTATTTTTTTATATCTGATTTAAATATTTTTTTTTATATATAATAACAAAGATTATACAATTTATTTTTAAAATCAAAACTTAATGTGAACGCATATACTATTTTTGCTTAATTTAAAGTATAACACGGTGACTGTCTGTGCGCAAATAATATTTAGTTTCAATGATCAGCCACATACTATCTAAGCATCATGGTAGATACCATAAATCTGCAGTGGCACGTAGAAAAAATGATAGTAGTTTGAAAATTCCTGTTGAGCTGCGGACTAATCCGAATTGATGGTCACGCAGCATATCATGCCGATAATAAATAAAACGCATATGCCGTAAAGATAAAAAAACATCTTTCTGTATATATGTATATTTAATCCGTAACAGTAAATGATAAAATGATTAAGTTGTGATGCCCAAATATATGCCATAAAACACAACGGGTATAATGATAACATAATATATGTATATTGGATGATAATAAAAAAATCTAAATCTATGACATAAAAATTGATGATCAAAAAGATGAAAAGACTCCATTCAAATATGGTAAATTTTATTGTCTTTTGAATTATTAAGCATAAAATTAAAATAACCTAAAATTAATTCTACGATTTAATTTGCTATTAATCCCTAGTTATTAAAAAATAAGCTGTGTATATAACATGGATAGTAAAGATTTAAAAAATGTTACCAAGAAAAAAAAAAGAAAGTTTGCTTCTAATTAATAAAAAAGTTAAATATACTTAAATAAAATATTAAATAAAGAAAAATCAGATAAAACTTCATCCTTTTAGATTCAATATATCGATTACAGAATCACCCTCAACAAAAATTTCAAATCAAATCTTGCCATCCTGTATCGATCGCCCGTGTGTATTACTCTGTAGACATTTATTTCGTGGAGCTTTTCGGATTTGACGGATTAGAGCTGAGCTTCTTCTAGAAGATATTAATGCAGGCCGGGGAAAGGAGGAAAGGAAGAAAAAAGTAGCAAGGATGAGACGGAGAGTAGAGAAGAGGGGCTAAGCGTAAAAATTGCAGATAGATAAGGGTGCTAAGGGCGCCATTCGTCTACCTCGCGGCTGACAGGCACGATAAAGTTTCTTTTACACTGAACTAACACTGGCTTAACGCACTTCTTCTAGGACGAGCAGTTCGGGTAAGAATAACGTGAAAAAGCATCCTCAGCAAGTCCTAAACGCGACTTATTTCTCGGCACTTATAACTTATCAATATCATATATTGAAGCAAATTAATGAAAAATCTACAATAAAGAGCAACAGGTTAGAGATATCAAGTAAACAGAAGAATTCAAAATTATTCAGTTCATAATAAGTAATATGACAATTATGTATTAACGTAAACAAATAAT
>NW_017305392.1:297884-328685 GCF_001594115.1 Trachymyrmex septentrionalis | reverse complement strand
TATATATATATATATATATATATATATATATATATATAATTTACTATGTGATAAATTACTATTTATATTAATTGTCTGCTATAATTTAACTACAATTTATAGCCATTTTTTGGGATATAAATTTATAATAGTTTTGACCATATGAATTATAGTAACCTGAACACTAAATTATGATCATAATATGTATTCATTCAACTACATTGTATGATTATCTTACACATAAATCATATTTGCATATAGTAAATTATACTATAAAATGTTGTAACAACAAACATAAAAGTATGTAGAATCATACATCTATTACTGCCAAGATTTGGGAATTGGTAGCAAAGTTAGATAGTTATTACAAAGTCATATACGATAAATATAATCAAATTATTAATTGTTTTAAACGAAATAATTTGGTAATTGTAACCAAATAATCCCTTTTATGTCAAAAAAAAAATGTATACAGTTATATCTTAACGAAAAAAATAATTTTTTTTGTTATTATATATTACTTTTTATTTTTCCATTTCAATTCATTATTTACTGTTTTCCATACTTATGTTCTATCTTATTAACTACAATTAATTATTAAAAAACGCATTGTCGGTAAGATTTGAACCTACGATCTCTAAAAGCCTATACATTTACGCTGAGCTGCGCTAATCGCACGCTTGTAATCGAGACGTTGCCAACGTTACTTATACTTCCTACTGTAAATTCTTAATTTCATGCCTCTGCTGCTAGTTTAATATTATTAATATTTGAGGAGATTACATGGAAACGAAATAATACGCTGGTATTTATTAACATAGTTAGGAAATCATAATGACAAAGCGATTGTCCTCAATCTCGAGAGATCGTGGCGGGCGTGTTTCATCTCGCTGCGATCTGTTGATTGTTTTATTTTTGAGCATGTGTAATCGGCTTTGACTGATATAGTTCTTATTCCTGTAGTTTCTTTTTTAAAGGAAAATGTTAAATTATTATTACGTAAATATGTCAAACATGTGTCAAATATACTATTGCTACACGGAAAAAAAATATTTGGTTGAATTAACTGAAATTGTGGCGGAAAATGAACGATCGAGATATATAGATTTCTAGTTTAATTTAAATTGATAGAAGGTTATATTCTGGTTATTTCAAACAGAATTCTAATAGATTTAACCAGAAATCTAGTAAATTTAACTAGAATTCTGGATCGTTTATTTTCCATCACAATTTTAGTTAATTCAACCAAATCTGTTTTTTCCGTGTATAATATTGCTAAACATTCAGTGCAAATAATTACTTTTACAATTATTTTCTCTTTAATTTTTATAATACGTATAGTAAATTTTATTTGAACAAATAAATATGTAATTAGAAGTGCAGTCAAATGTGCTATTAATATAATTACACATACTATTTGAAAATGACTGCAGATTTTTCCATTTTTTAAAACATATTTTTTAGTTATATAATTGTTACCACATGTAAATAGTAAGCGAATGTTGAAAAAATGATTATAATTATGATTGCAATTATCACAAAAAAATGGTTATTTTATTTATTATACCATTTTATATATTGTACCATACATATCATTTTCATGTTTTACTATATTAATATTTGAAATTATCAATTTATAACACAATTTTTATACGGGTTGATAGAACTATATAAGATTATTATTACTAACATTGTAGTGATAATAACTATAAAAATGATACTCCTAACCATAATTACTTTACCATGCAATTATAGTAACAAATACGATATACTTTGCTCTCAGTGTGTTATGTGTTTAACACCGTTTATTATATTTTATAATTTAAAATATAATCATCTTAACAAGAAAATGTGCTTCAAACTATTAATAGAGCTCTAATAAATACATGATAGCTATAGGAAAGTTAAAAGAGGATAGGATGCAACAGCAACATGGAGTGGACGATTCCTGATTTTCAGTTAATTAATAGCAAGTGATTAATCATCAGACCAATCTCTGGCAACCCTTGTCAAACAAACCGTCGAACAAAGCACGTATGTGATCTGCAAATACGAGCACGGAGAGAAAAATACACGATACGCAGAGACGAAGAGGTTGTCACATAAAGGGAAGAAAAAAAAAAAGAAGAGAGTATCCGGGGCTGAGTGATTTTATTATCTTCTTGATCACATAAAGAGCTTGAGAAAATGTTTCGAAAGAAAATGACGTTTCATATTTATTAATGTGTCGTAATAATCATTAGTGTAGATATTTCTATATTAATGCTACGTAGATTTTTAAATTCCAAATTTACGGCAATTTCATGCAAAAATGTATATTTAACGGTCCGAAAATGTAGAAGGTATAAAATGTTCTGTAAGTGAAATAACTGGAAAAGCAATCCATCAATTAAGTAGGGTACATTGAAATGTCTCAAAAGTGAATAAACTCTCTCTCTCTCTCTCTCTCTCTCTCTCTCTCTCTCTCTCTCTCTCTCTCTTCGATCTCGAAATAAGCCGCGGCGCGGCTTGTGGTGGTGCTTCGTGATCCGAGAAGATTGCACGGTCACGGTCCTTAAGTTTCGTAGGCGTCGTGCCGGACCGTTAATTACGATCACCCGCTCGGTTAATCACCGCGTCGGACGCGGCGACAGTTTAAATGGCGAGCGACGGCGCGCACCGTGTAAGCAAGACCGCGAAGCGAAGTTCTGCGGATGTAAATAATGAAGCGCCGCGTTTCCTCGCGGATTAATGGACGCGGCTTTTGAGCGGCGCTCTTGAGAAAATGTCGCTATGAAAATTTTCATGCTGCCTCGCTATTATTCGTAACACCATTCACTTTTTGTCACGCTAGACTAAATAAGACCTATTATACTGTTTTAAAAAGCGTAAATACAAAGCAGAAAAACACTATTTATTTTTCAACGTTTTCATCAACACTGAAATACCATTTTTCAGTGATAATATTTTTCTTTAAATAACATGGTAAAAATAAAATATTTAATTGTACATATTTACAAGTTAGCAAAGGTAAAACGGTGATAATTAATGATTTTTCTCAGATTGTACGTCCATTCGTGGGAACAATATTTTTTTACGAATTCTTATAATATTATTAATATCAGTCATGGTAATTAAATAATTTTAGCTCAAACTGTAACGTGCTGCTTATATATATATACCTATTTATATTTTACCTTTATGTTTTATCGCACTTAATCTCTATCTTTACTCTTAGAACGAAATGCACTTAGCGACATTATACGGGTTGTTTACCAAAATTAATTATGATTTTCAAACGTTATTTTGGAGTACATAAATTCCACGCAATGGAAAGCCATTAGCCAATCCATTAATTATTCCATACGATTAATTATTCTATCGCAACATGGCGACGGTTTAAAGAAGCAAGAGATTATTCCTGGACGGCGACGCGAGAACGATTTTGCTCGAGGAATTTCAAGTTAGTCGAGATTTAAAGTGGACTTTAACGTGTAGTTCGCGACACAAATTATCTCGAAGTCAGCTTTAAAACTAAAGCTCCTTTAAATTTTTTGTAAGCCGCTTTCCGCGATGCTGAGTCCCGTAAATGAGATTCACGATTGAGGCAGTAAATTGAAGCGGCGTTTGTGCAGAAAAGCAGCAACATTTCCAGAGAAATATCCAGCTCGTGAAACATTCCGAGAAAAGTGGCAAATACTTGATGACACACTATTTCCGGAAAATAAATTTGTTACTGCATTGTTTACATGTGTTATGCATCCTAACTATTTTTACGTGAATGTGAAGGTTAAGGGGAGCAACAAATACTCAGCAACGAAAAACACGGAACTTTCCATTTTTTACTATTCATTTACCGAACAACAGATGAAATAGTTGATTGCCAAAAGTTTCCGGCCAACATATATATACATAAAACATATATATAATTTTACAATAATTTTTGTCAATCTGTTTTTCTCAATTTATATTACAAGTTAATAAAATTCTTATTCTAATCAACTGAACTATATACGATATTTTTAATATTATTAGAATAAATCAAGTTTTGCGAAAGATCGGTTCTCCAAGATTTGAAATATTTTTGGTAAATATTCATGTAGATGATATTTAGGAATATGTCGAAACAATTGCAACTGAAATAATTGATCGTACTGTAAACCAACACTGATCTCCAACCACTCGCATTGGTCGCAACACAAAGTTGGCTGAATAAACACATCCGCATACAGTAAATAAACAACGTCTAAATAAATCGATCGTTTGAATCTATATTAATACGACGATGTAGCAGTGATCGCAATCCGTTCGAGTGTGCAAATAAATAAATAAAGCGGACAGATAGTAGGTAAACGTCCAGAGAGAACGAGACGTTGAAATCGATCGTACATTGATATCGAGATGGGAAAAGAACGGAAATGGGTCGCGGAACGTCGTCGCAATAAATACACCGGAAAAAATATGGTAGAAACGACGCCATCCAGTAAGGATAATGTAATATTGTGTATCGAGCAACATTGCTGATGAGTTCGAGAATGACTCGTTTTGATAAACAAATGGACTTTTAATTAAAATTCATGCGTATCGCTTTTAGACGTTGTGAGTTTTAATTTTAATTTGATATTACAATAATAATAAGAGATAGAACAAAGAAAAGGACTTTATCTGTTTCCAATCTATAGAACTGAAATATTCAAGTTAAGCTTTTATGTCATATTAACGTCTACTTATTTTATTCTAAAAACCTTGCATATATTTTTAAGATTAAACAATCTTTCCCAAGAATAATATTTCGTAATTTCAGCAATTTGACAAAAAATAAATATACTTGTGTTATCACAAATCAATAATTAATATATCTCTAATAGGATCTAATCTGTATTACCATCCTATTAATTTCAGTCCGTATTGACAAATGCTCTGCCGAGATATTTGCTCACTCGGTTATTTACCAACCCGGCAATTCGCCATGAAAACCGAAACCAATCGTCATTAGTGCGTGTAGCATGGCCGCAATGATTGCAAAAGGACGTTACGTGGAATTAATAAATGTTTCGATCGATGTATTTGTTTAAACACCGATTTATTCATCCATGCAAAATCTCATTATCCACATTCCGACAGAATTCTATATACAGTGGCTGCTAAAAGTTTCCAACCAATGAGTAATTTTATTAATTGGATTGCTTAGATAAAGAGAATCTTTGAATAAATAAAGATCTACTATACAAATACTTGATATATTCTAATATTAAAAATATCGTATTCTTAAGTTGATTTTAATAAGAATTTTAACTTAATATAAACAAAAAAACAGATCAATGAAAATTATTGTAAAACAATGTTATTATAATTATGTCGGCCAGAAAAAAAACTGTTGGCAGCTACTGTACTAATATTATTGAATTATACATCGGTGCAATGTACGATTACTCTTTCATAAAAATTGGATTTTGGAACTGTTTCAAAATGTACATGAAAAGAACAGATTTCGTTGAAATAAACATTTAGTTAGATATATATACTATATATATAGAAGTATGTAAAAATAACTTTGAATCATCAAAATAATGATATTGAACATTCAAATATGAATGAGAAACGCTAAAAATTTTGGTATTTTAGTAACCAGTTTGGGCGTCCTATATAATTATTTTAATGCTCCATTAAAATTATTTTCAGATCTGTACCTAACTGAATTTAACTACTTCAGCAAAATTCTATTCTTTTCGTATATATATAATATTTTATTAAATTTAAATTATTTTCGAGCCATGAATCATGTATTGTATTTCAGAAATTAGAATTAGCAACAAATTTTAGAACTCTTGTTCTTATTTACGTTATTTTTTTTTTTTTAATTTCGTACAAATTTTCACAATATAAAATAACTTAAAAGATTGAAACATATAAAATACAATATGATATCAATATATGAGCGGAAAACACTAACAGAAGTATCCATCTCGAGTGTGCCGTTATTCGAAAGTAGGTACCATCCAATTTTAATATATCTCTTTATCAACATATCCCAGCATCACTACCTTTTTACATGCAATTTCGGAAGGATATGCGCGATACCTTCGACGGCACATAGCCACGGGTACTTCGATCATATGTATATTACTTAGTATGTATATAATCAGCATATAAAGCCGAGCGAGTAGTTTCACTGATCCATTCACTACTAGATCCTTTCAATGCCCATTCAACGACTCAGAGCAATGCAGCGAATAATTAGATGTGCCCGTTGAAAGCTCGAATCACGTTTACGCATACAGTTAAACGACAGATTCGTGATTAGTATCGGTATAATGTAGCATCGACACATTACAAAACGAATCGCCACAGAGACGAAAATGATTTCGCGAGCCGTGCACGTAACGAGCGTCACAATGACATCACGCGAACAGTCGGCCGGATGTATAATAGTCTTAATTAAAATAGCGGTCTAACGAACATCGCTAACTGCTGTAATACGATGTGCCTCATTGATAATCCTCCTACTGCGCCGTCGAATACAAATGTATGGACAGTCTGTCTGTGCTAGAACAGATGTCCTATGTGTGTATCTCGTTTCATCTTTCTTGTAAATGCTTGTAGGTATTGTATAAATTTTAGGAATTTCAAAATTTTATAACTTAATGTAAATTTGTTTGTCAAGATTCAATATTTATTTGTAATCAAATCCTCTTTAATACAAATAGAAGCATGATACATTTTTTCCAGATTATTCAGATATTTAACGTTAAATGTTATTGTAAAAGAAATTTTAAATTAAAATTTTAGTATGATAAAATACTTGTAAATGTACACGTATGTTCATAACTTTTCAAAGATTTTAATTTACAATTTCGTGCAACTTGAAAAATAGTCACATTCCAATATTCGTGTGTGTCAAGAAAAAAATCTCCAAATACATAGAGTTGATTAAAGAATCCAGAAATAAATCCTACACGTGCAGGATATTAAAAGCCACGTGAATATAAGCACAGTCAATTGCGAGCCAAAATACCAATGTCTGTACGCAGACAATCTTTCTATTAGAACGAATTTCCAGAACATTTTGTCCATTAATTATAGCCATCTTCAGGCATACAATTTGTCTTTGCCCATTAATGTTAAGAGGACAAATTACGCGTAGCTGCTCATTAGCCTTATTTGTACTTACTCACGCTAGTTTTATATCGAATTTTAAATTCTATTATCTACTGAAAGCGCAATATACAAAAGCACGATTTAATTATACACTCGATTAATTAAATACAACAAAACTATCATTCTCGACGTGCGAATCTTTCTGGACGGAACATTTCTAGTTTCACTTTGCAGAATGACTTTTGGTTCACGTATGGCGAGATGTTGGAAGCTCAGTATTTATAGTTGCTACATTGTACTCCCATCGGGGGGGGATGCTCGTCATGCAGAGCCACTTTCTCGTACGCGATGCTGGTGAATTTTTTACGCTTAATTTCCCGACAACCTGCACGACGGCAGTCTCACGCTACGTCGACGTGAAATCGACGAGACGTACGTGCTACAACGTGACGCGGCCGTAGTGCTCGTTGACGACGCGATACGTGGCTCGTTCCGCTCGTAAGCACGTTCCCGCTTTCTCGACCGTAGTCGATACGGGATCCGTATAGTGCGATACGTGAATCGTCGTGTTAATGACGCCGATGGCGGATTGTTACGCGACTTCGTTCGCGGTTCGTAAGCGAACGAACGCCGACTAGGAAAAAGGATGTGCAAGAAGCAAATATTGTGATAAATATTAAGACAATTAAGATGTTTGAGATAGAATCGAGGACTGAACTCGTTGTGAGCGTTACAAGGGAAAAAAAAACCCGTGGAAACATTATTGTGCGAAATAATTTCACAAGTTAATTCCTCGATATATAATCAATCGCTTTCAATTAATTAAAAATTGTCATAATCTTCATTAATTATAGGATAGCTTGCTTCGTTTTTACTTTAAATGTAGGAAACAGTAAAAAGGGTAACTCGACTCTTTCATCATCTGTTATAAGAAGAGGATTTACGGAATTAAACGCGATCATTCGTTGAAAATTGTAAACACTGCAGAAGACTTACCGCGTTGCGATAAGGGGACAGGTAATGCTCGGCGAAGCCCAAGCTTCTGGGCTCCAAGGCGCACACTCGTATAATCTAAGTTCCCGGCCTGAAACTGCACCAAAAACACTACGCCATCCGCCGGTGCATCCAGCGGCAAGGCCGAACCCACTCCCGGCTCCTCGCGAAGTGCTTGCACTACTTCCGGCTCCGTCCTCGCTACTCTCACTACTGGCTCGTCCATTCTGCAAGTACATACAACATATCTATGTCATTTAACAGAAACGTCCAACTTTTAATAACTGACGGAAAAATGTTTTCAACAGGAAGTAAACGTGCTTTGCGATTGAAACAAATTAATAGTCTAAAATTTCGGATTCGAAAGCTCAACAATTAAAGCTCTCCACAACGTTAAAACTTGGGAGACACAACTTTAGGTGTGTGTAGCTGCAAGAATAAAGCAGACAATTCAAAAATTATAGAAAACAGGTATATACGTAATGCTATTCGTTACCCAATATGCGCAAAGAGGGTTATTAGTTAATTATGAAAATATTTTTTTCAGCAACGATGAGATAGAAAGAAGAATTAAAGAAATCAATATTACAGAAAAGACGGCGTTGTCGAGTTCTTCGTTTTATACTGCAGCATCGTGTCAAGTGGAACAAGACATTCGGCTACAATTACGTTATTGTACAATTGATGTTTATCTCGTTTGTGACGTTAGAAAAAATATATTTTTCCGCTTTCGATAATAGCGATCGTAAATTAAAAAGAAAAAGAAGAAGGAAACTCATGACTAAAATTTTTGTTTATATGTTACGTTAATAGTAAAGAAATTATAAATGAGGAAAAATGATTTACATACTGTACGTTTTTATACACATTATAACAAAAAGTATTGAAATATTATTGATACGTAATAATTAAAATGTTGTTCGCTATATTATGATGTCTTGAAAATATGTTTTCTACTACTAAATTACTCTACATATTTTCCTAGTTTCATTGAAATCAAAACTTGCCAGTTTGTCTCTTGTTAGGATCGCAATCGCGTTAAAGTCATAGAGGAACAACCTAAGAAGAGCACATTAATCTTAAACGACTTCCTGCCTCTTTCTCTTGGTGAAGAAAGGATCAAACTTCGTCTTCGGCCGCCTTAAAGCTCCGGAAAAGTTCGCGTAAGTAGCGGCATAAGGAGATACATCCCACGTACAAGGAGGGACCGGAAGTTCTGACGAAGTCGCTTTCAGCCGACGAACGACATCCGATCGAAAAGTTTATCCGGCAGATTAAAAAACTCTACGTAGGAACCGTCGAACTAGTCCTGTATTTTATATGGAAAACGAAAATGTTATGCACGAAGCACAATTGTTTTTATCAGTCTATTTAAGGATGTGTTATAAAGACGTATAGTCCCTACAAAGAAAATTAAATTTGAAAGTATGTGTAATATTTACACTTTAAATAAACTATATACGTATGAAAGTTGTGTGTGTTTGAATAAGATTATATTTTCGTTTAATAACACATTTTTATTTTAAATATTTAAAATAATTTATGCAAGGTAAAACCATCACCAAATTTGTCGTATTATTTTTGAACGTGATTTAGAATAATCTGTAATTTTTTCATAATTTTATCATTTTGAACATATATAGGAATAAAACATATTTAAAGATGTATGTATTACATCATCGAAACATTAAATTTAAGCCAAAAATATAAAAATGTCATCAATTGTTCTATTATTAGTCATAACGATATATTTTGCTGCAATATACAACAACTTTTAAACAAGTAAAAATGAGAAAATGCAGTACTAAAAAGTTGATAAAAAATTTTGAAAAAATTCGTAGAGTTCTATGAGAAGAAAATAAACAATTTTCATCTCTTGCAGTTTTTTTTTATAAAGTTGATAGTATTTGAGTAAAAAATTATTAAAAACTAATTTTCGGCAATTTTTAGCAATTAATATCTTGTAACTATTGCGAAAATTGCGAAATGGTAGAGGACTTTCCGTTTAGTCTTTACATGTCTATGAACTCTGTCATAACAATTATCAGACACCCTGTATACTAATAAAACTTTAATAAATATTCATGGGAAAGTTCATTTGGATTCACTCTCTGTTACTCGTTTAAAAGTTATTTATTGCAGCAAAATACGGTTATTTTGCTGTATAAAGCCAAATTATTTGTTTTTTGTAGTTGATTTCAGAGCATATTTATGATCTAATTTTTTTTTGGCTGATATTAACTGATATTGGTTTTTTAGCTGATATTTTGGCTGATTTCATTTATATATTTAACTTATATATTGTACAGCTAAAACATTCTCAAATTACTAAAAAAACAAAAATGTAGCGTTCAATGATTAAACATTACATATATCACTGCATTACGTAATTACTAATGGATTAAATAGTAAATCGTACAAATAAAATAGAGCTACAAGTCATATATATGTAAATAGTAAATAATAGCTATTGACATTAACGCAGACATTTCGACCTGCTGCGAGGCATTCGCGAGTCGGATATTTATTGCTAACGATTTAGATTGAAATTTATAAAATTATAGAATTAAATGGCTTGTAGCTTTATTTTATTATTGTACGATTTACATCTTGTGAGTCGCTTAACATCTTAATACATTTAAATAGTAAAATTATGCGGTGTGTCGAGATGAGTTTTAATACTCGGAAATTTAAAGGTGATAAAATCTAAGAAGCCAGCAATTCCGAGAATTGTAAAGAATCTAAAAATGCAAAACACCGAAGTTTAAAGAATTCAATGTGTTCCTAGAATCTTAGAATCGGAGAATCATTGCTTGTTCCTTTTTCCTTCGATCCGTCTCAATGCTCCGCAGACATCACAATCGTCGTTGGCGTCTTATCGGTGTGCGCCGCGACGCCGATTTTCTTCCGTGTCGCGGCAACCGTGAAATCGAGCGAAAAGAGCGGAGAAGGGAGACGTCGCGCAATCTACGACGAGGGTACCAATGTGGAATCAAGCGAAAAGAGAGAAATATTAAACGGCCGAGAGCGAATACCAAACGCCATAGGAGAAGGGAAAGGTCGATCGAATAGGTTGGAAAAGTTCGGAAGGCGCGAACGAGTCGAGAGAAGAGTTATCAAGCGGCAAGGAATACCGTCACTTCGCCCTTTCTCGTTCCGTCTCTGCGGCGACGTTCGCGATTTGCATCGTCGACGATTCCGTTCGAGATAATAAGAAGACGCTCGTGAGAAATTATTGGCAAGTAAAAAATAGATGCCTTTTATTCAGAATAAAGACTAATATATTGAATTAAATGGAGAGATATTTCACTCCTTAAGATAGTTACACATAAGTTAAAAGAAAGTTTGGTATTTGTGTGAAAATTGATCTTTTAAATTTTTATATAGAACTTTTAACATGTCCGAGTGTTCACACTCGGATATTATGTTGTATTAATATAATTATAATTATTCGAATGTCTTGTGTTAAATTGATATTTAACATTTCTTAGTGTAAAATAAATTTTACACTAACTACAAACGTATTTATTTAACGTTATCATAAGTGTTAATTTTATTGAAGAAGTATACATCCACAATTTCCTTACAAATGACGTCAATATTACACTTTTTGTATAAATGTTTTAAATAACGCTTGTGTTACTTCGTAGTATATTCATCTTGTGTTAAATTAACGCAAAAAAAATTCGATGGACATGTAAAATATGTTAAATTCAATACAACATTTTCCAACTATTTAGAAAGAGAATGTTTTTAATGCTATTATTTTCTAAACCTCTGATCTCTTAAATACTGACAATAAGATATAGGTATCGATTCTATTACATACACACATGCATCTGTATTTGCATGTGCAAGTAAGAGCACCTAAAAGAAAATATTCAAATTAGAATTTATCCTTTAAAAGGACAAGATAATAATCCACCAAATTACTCTAGTATTGAATTTGCGATCTTTATATATATAATTGCATATAACTTTGCAAACTTTACCTAAAATAAAACAATTACAATCAAAATCGAAGGTAGACAAAAAAATGTAGCTAAAGAGAACAATCCGTTGTAATCGAACTGGATACTCACTGTAGAGTATAAATCGAACGGCTTTGATTTGCGTCCGGTTGGGCTCCTAAAAGAAGCGATAACACGTGATGTACGAGTTTTTGCATCCTCCCTATGTTTTCGCATTGCACATATCTCGCTCAAACAGAGAACAAGAAAGATAGATAGTTAGATAGAGAGAGAGAGAGAGAGAGAGATATTTCCGTTCTTCCCACATTCTTTCCTTCCATATATCGGCAAACCTACGCGAAACGTTTGACCTGTATCGTATATTCTAATTTGAAGTTTGTTCTCTTTTACTGTTTCTCTTTACTCGTTAATTATTTTTTATCGCTATACTTTTGGTTGAATATCTATCTCTTGATATATCGTGATGTCGTTTTCTCGCAAATGGCATAGCTACGTAATTTCTATCTTTATATTCAATATTCTCAAAATTGACTATCGGACACCATACTTCTGTTTACGAGCCGCTATAAGTGTAATCGCAGCGATATTTTCACAAGCATTAATCCCAACTGTACATTCATCGGAAAGCCAAGGATTAAAACAAGATTAAACACAGAATATCTCTATCCACTCGCAGCTGTACGAGAGAGCTCAGCACGAGATGGAAGAGATCTCACGATCGCGTCCTAAATCATCTCGGCTAATTTCGCCTAATCTTTACGCCGGTAGTAAAGTAATAATTTCCTGTAAGCGTAGGCAAATTAATAACAAAGTGCAAACAATTTCGGGGCAAGAAGTAGCATTTTACGTGAAAAAAAAATGTCCTGCGAACACACATATACCTACATACAGTTTGAATTAATATATAACAAAGAGAGATAAAGAGACAATCTTAATCAACCCCGTTTACTTTTAACTTGAAAATCTCCGTAACAGTAAAAATTTATAGCAGATTGTAATTATTATTATGTATCCTACGAAATCCTGTAATGATACTAAAGTTCGAAATCTCCGGATGTTAGTACAGTGAGTATTATTTGAATATATGTAACATATTAACCATGTAAATTAGTACACCTGCAATGAGACGCTACTGTAATGCAATACGGATTTGAGTCGCTAGTAATATATCGTAGTTAGAATTTCAGAAGCATAACATTGTGGTTTTAACTGCAAGACGAGCGCGACTGCTCTTTCCTATGTAAGGATTCTAATTGCCAATAATTCTGCAAATAAGTTAATCTTTTATTAAGCTTATTTAATTTCTTTTCTTGTAATCTACCTGAGCCTGTGGTTATAAATTAATTGCAAAGATTATTTTTTGATTTACAGTAGAGAATGACAAAAAAAGTTTAACCACAAAGTTTTGTATGTGTATCAAATTATTAATCCAGGTAGCAAGCTGACGTTATTTGTCGTTATTTCCACGTTAAAATGACATTAAAAACGTCATTTTGATGTCAAAATGACGACAAACAACGTCAGCTTGTTACTTTACGTTACTTTACGTATTAAAAGAAAAACTGTAGAATATTGGTTACAACCGAAATATTGAAAAATCTAAGCACCAAAAGATTTTCATCGATTGAATTACGTGTAAAGATCTACCGGAAAAATTGTGGATCCATGGAAAAATGCGTGGCTGCCGTTAATGCGTTCTCAAACGTCTGAAAACTTGTATTAAAGTTAAATCTATATATATTAGATATGTGTATATCATCAATCTGACTGTATATGTATATTAAGTAAAAACAAAGTTTTAAGAAACATTAAAATTCCATATTCTAACAGAATAAAAGAAAGAAAAAGGAGAGATATATTATGTTTAAAAATACTATCTTCTCTTTCGTTTACTTAGCTGGTTCCAAAATATACGTAAATGACTTGTACATATTTAAAAGCATGCATTTCAATTATATTCCAGCATGAGTAAAAACAAATATGAAAATTTCTATATAACTTAATAATCGCGCAGCACCGCAACGAAAGATACTCGCAATGACACATTTCCCTCTATTTTCCTCCGATTCACTACGAGAAACGCGAAAAAGAAATGTAGCCTATTCCAAAGCCCGGAAAATAATGGAGTCGTAAACATGCTTAAATGAGACAGACAACAAAACTCAAGCGTGTTCAAACTCAAATTGTGCGCAAACTGCGAGTGGAGGAAGGCAGCTGAGAAACGGAGGAACGAGTATACGGTTGTGAAGTATACTCGGTTGTGGGAGTGGCGCATTCGTAAATGTTGCGATCCTCTGAAATCGGCTTAAAATGTGTTACTGGGATGGCTACGATTTTCTCCTGAAATGTCACTCTATGTGTGTGTGTGTGTGTGTGTGTGTGTGTGTGTGTGTGCGTGTATATATTATACAAATTGTACTTACGAAGAGCAGCTGTCATTATAAAATTTTTCAACTTCAAAACTTCGAGTTAAATACGAATTTTGCATTTTATTTATTACAATCAAAAAATCATATCTTAAGATCTTTATAGATGAAATAAATATATTTAATAAATGAGAAGTTTTTTATGTGTGTCTTTTATAATTATGTATTTGTTACACATGAAAATGTATATCAGTAATACCGACATTTAAGTTAGTTTAATGTTACTACTTTGTTCTCCTCTTCTTTTACGAGACATTCACATTTATAACTATTCGCTCTTAAAACATGTGCGTGCGCTTTATAAAAATCGTGTAGCGAATAAAATCAAAACATAACGAGAGAGATAAAACAAATGTGCCAGCAGTTTCACCATGGTATGACTATGGAGAACATCAGCTTTTACTGTACGTATTGCTCGTAGTTATAACCATTATCCTGCTATGATGCGATCATTCTGTATATCCACCATTACATCCTTGTGACGCCAACCCTAATGGAAAGCACATTAGGAAGTATATCTCTCACCTCGTACGAGAAGGGTAAATGCGAGGGCGGGAGAAGCTAGTGTTAGCCAGCTCGGCAACGCTTCCGCGCAAGCGAGTGGAAACGTTACGATATCGTTCTTAAAGTCGCCCCTGTCCGCGTATTTACGGTTCCACCGGAATAGACCGGGGATACCTTTAAAGGGGAACTTACGACGTAGAGAAAATAGAAAGGAGAATAGAGTTACGTTTCATGTCCAGTGCGAAAATTATTGCCAGAAGAGAGATCGCAATATTAACTCATTATTCTCTCGTGAACAATTTACTTCACCTTACTAAAACTGAAATCTCAGTGTAATGTGGGAAACATAACTTCAAGCTTATTTTACAAAGAAATTTCTTCAAATGCGTCGTTTACAAAGTACAATTCAATAATATGCACTGGCCGAAACAAAAATTAACGCAACACCTGTTTCACTCTGCAAAAATAGGCAAACTTCAAGATATATAACTTCGTCGAAAATCGTCGTGTCGGAATGTTTAAAAAAGTATTTTACAGGTTAAAACCTCTACTTTTTAGATCGCCATTTTAAAAAACGATCTCATGGATACTTTATAAAGTTACACAAACATAAATGGAGATATATCACATTTCAAAATTTTTTACGAAGTTTGCGGAATTCTACGGAGTGGACTAAAAACTGTATACAAATGCGATTTACATCATTCGAAAGAGCGAATCTTTCTCTTTCATTTGCATTTTTACAAAGCTCCATACAATTTTTTTTCATCGAATTTTGTTGGCCAGTGTATAATAATTTTTTTTCAATTTAAATTAAAAAAGATTTAAATTAATTAAGGTTCGTTGGAAAAAATTAAATCAGTCTCTAACTGATTATAAGTTAAGAAAAGCTAGAATATTCTATAAAATGAAAGACATTAGATCAGAATATGTATTAAAAGACGGATTTGTGTTAAGACGTAAAACTTAGAATTTGCAATAAAAACACTCTTTTGAAAGTAGATTAAATGTTAAATTGATCTCTTAAATTGAAATATGCACTGTCATTGAAAATCTAAAGTAATCGTACTTGATCGATAATCACTTAATAACGCAACCGCAGTTGTTTACGCAAATTTACGCATAATTGCTGAAAGTATTAGGACCGGTGAACCTTGAGAGACTCCACTGCCAGAACATAACCGACAAATTAATTTTCCTTGGCAATTCAATTACGCCTTAATTGGGTACGACGGAAATGAGACCGCATTAAAATTGCAAGCATCCAGACGGAGCCAGAGGTTTTCTCCGGATTTTACACCATTCGCTTTTCCAACTCGAATGACCGACAAATTTGATTTTCGAATGCGTCGTCGACGTATTTTCTGTCAAACTCCGTTTTCCTCGAATGACCGACCAATGCAATGGAATGAATTTATTTATTTTCTTTTTTGCCCTTTTCCACTCTTATTATATATAAACAATTTAGAAGAAACTTGAGATTGTTGAATATATCGGGTTGACCAGAAAATAATTGCGTTTTTTTAAAAGACATCTATCAGTAAAAACCGCAATTATTTTCTTACCAACCAATATAAATATATCTTGATAGAGTAAAGTTTCAGCTTTAAAAATCTCTTTTTTAAATTACGATACGACAATTTTTAATGGAGTTATGAACAATTAAAGTCAAAATAATTCTTTTATTTAATCCGCGATAACTCAGTAACCAAAAATCGTAGGAATATTTTTAAAAAACGATTTTGTAGGGAAAGTATCAAGCTTTCACGATAGTTAATCGAAAATTTTCTCAAATTCGTTTTGGACACGTTACAAATCCACAAAGCGAGAAGACAATTTTTCGTCTTTTTCAGCTCGTAATTTTTGGTATGTAAAAATTACCAAACTGATATAAACTTAAAAAATGTGATAAGCTTTTAAAAGTAGAGATTTCAAGCTTTAAAACCCTTTTTTTTTTTAAATTTAAATTTCATTCATTATTGGCGAAGATATTATATATACAACTTTGAGCTAAAAGAAACGCAATCGCTTTCTTGCCCGCCCAATACATACACACGCGCAGAAAATGTATTTCAATAATAATAAGAAAGGATATATGTATATTCAATTACCCGTCTAAATTGTTAGTACTTTAATCAAATGTATCAACATTTCGTCTTGAAACTTTGATAGACCTCGCGATAGCACGTATCTATTGTACACACAAACGCAAAAGTGCCAATACCACATCCCCTACCTATCTATGCTCTCGTGTAGATACACTTGCACGGATATTGACACACGTACGCACATGCACACTGCCGCTAGCAAACGAACACGTACACGATCGTCTCTTGATCCGTCGTTCCAGCCGCAGTTTGCTTAGCATTGCTGATGCACTATCCACTTCCGCGCGGAGAGTGAGATGGACATCACTGTGGAAGAGTGGAATATACAGAGATGGAGAGAGAGAGAGAGAGAGAGAGCGGGGGGGGGGAGGGTCAGAACAAGGTCCGAGAGAAGATTATGGATGGAGAACGTCGGTGTCTGTGTTTGAGGACCGATAGTGGCTCGCGTTCTAATTAATAACGAACCCCTCGATGCAGTCCGCGGTTTTGCAGGGCGCGCCTCGTATGGGAAAGAGCTTCCAGGAATCGAGTAATCGGAAGGTGAAGAGTCATCACTCTACTAAAAGAGTCATTTACTCTACAGAGTAAAACAAAGGAAATTACAAATTGAAGATTCCACTGCTTCGTTACAGTATTTGTTAGATTCAATTTATAGTATGTGGAAACTCTCGACGGAGGTTAAAAGATTTTTGCAGTTACTTAATTGAAATATAATGATATCGTCATCTTGAATCGCTGCGAGAAACTATATAGCTTGGAAAAAAATCTGTATCTTTGATAAGTACAATATATTAAGCTATTCAGTTCAGCTGAAATATGTGTCTTACAGATAATTCTATTAAATATTATTAATAGAAAAACAAGCGTAATTTTCAAGCTCTTCGTATCTCAATGATATGTACATGTGTATGACTAAACTGATTCTGGCGAATACATTCTATACATGTGGACACACAAGATTCGCGGCGTGGTATTTGAGCACGTAGACCCCCCCCGTGCTTTTTTCGATCGTGAGAAACATGAGGATTGAGAGAAAGGAAGGGATAGTAGAGGATTGAGAGGGTTAAAATAGCGGTTACTGCCGAGTTCCCTTGAGAAAGGCACACCGAATAAATACTAGCGGCCGAACGGAACATTACCGATTGGTGGACTTGAATGATCGGAAAAGCCTGGCCTGCGCGGAGCACCCTTACTCTACTCTCACCTCGACGATGCTGATTCGGCATTCCTCTCACTAAGTCCTATTCTTCTTAACCGCTGAAACTATTTCAGAGGTTAGCCGGACGAAAGACTTTTGCTGATAAAAGAAAAACGGCAAAGGGGTGAAAAAAAGATGACAAAGAAAGGCATCGACAGGGGTAAGTTTATTGTCGCTCTTTACAAAGCTGTTATCTCGCGTTTAGAGGAAGGAAATAGACAAATCTTAGACACACGTATTATGTATGTCGTGTTAATCGACGATAAATTATGATGACACACACATGCGGCGTAACGATATTATTATTATTATTATTTGCCAAACAGAAAAATATCAGAGAAAAACCGGTCACTGACTAAAAATTAATTTTTACTATTTTTAATTTGGACAGTAGTTACTCAGCAATTAGCCAGGAAATCTTAGATAAAATTGATTAGCAAGTAGCCACTTCAAAATTGGTCAGTACGATAGCCAGCTTTTGCCTAGTAAACACGGGAATATATCGAACAATCCTTCGGTGGTCAAAGTACTAAAAGATTAAGTCCCATTGTGGTTTATAGTTTTAAAAAGATAATCTTTTGAAAACTGTACACCACAACGGAAAACTCGATCTTTTACTATTTTTACTACCAAAGAATTGATTCACAATATAAGTTTTTTTAATAGTTTTAAGTAAAAGTTTAATATTTTTATTTCACAGATTTCGTTTTCCGACCATTCGACTTGTTATATTGCGTTGCATATTACGAGCTCGACCTTCATACATATTTTTGTTATTTTCTAATTACTAATTATATTCCAGAAATTGGCCAAATCAGATAAGATAAAATAATGTTTGAAATTATGGAATCCTAATAATATTTTTATTGAAAATAAAAGGATTAATCGTTTCAAAAAATCGCAGAATAATTCATTATATTTTTCCTTATCACTTATACTATTTTCAAATATGTGACATAAACACATTAATAGATAATAATTTGATATTATTACGAAATATTATTACTAATAAGATGTAATAATTTAATTGACTATTCTAAAAAACAATTATGAGCATGATGGAAGGAACTCAGAGGTGTTCTTACGTATGTATTTCTAACAGCTAATGAGACCGTGACACCATATGCTGCCATGTTGCCGCGGTTATTTGAATTAGGGGTGTTATATATGTCATAATAAAAATTAATTTTCCCACAAGCTTCTTAATCCCACTTCAACATTTTCAACATTAACGCTTTCTCTTTTGGAAAACGATAAAAATGTATACTTCTTTTCTTCGACGATCATTTTTATATGGTTTTTCTTTGGTAGGTATTCATTTTGCCCTTTTCAACTGTCCCTTCAAAATTACAAATGTGCAAATATTTAAATGGTAAATTTGGAATCTGCGCAGAACCGTACGTAAATTCGTCTCGACTTAACGTCCTTCCACCATGGTTACAAGAATAAATGCAGTTCTCGTTTTAGAAACAAATTTTGTTCCAGACCATTAGAAACCTGACCAGAAACTGGTTAATAACTGGGTGGAAACTGGTTAAATTTACTATCCAATTACATATACTACCCAAACAAGCGTCGCCCAAACTGACCCTGACCAATAACCAAAATTTCTGATCAGTTATTGGTTAATTTTTGATGTATGTATCTTCTACTTGAATCGTTAAAGGTAACCATTATAAATCGTTATATAAATTTGTTAATGCACGTTATATAAAAAACAGACACTACACGAAATCGTAAATGTAGCGAATCATGCGTCTCTAGAGATTTATCAAGAATTCTCTCGCGAATTTCAACAAGGCTGGCGAGATTTCTAGAATAACGACTAGTGCAGTTTCAATATCTCTCATTGTTCTACATATGCCGGAAAAAACTGTTATTTATCCGCAGGCACTTAATTTTACATTTGACTACGAATGGAAAGGCATTACAAAGCGACGCTTTATTATCCGGAGGTTAATTGAGAGGCGCATTAAGTTTTACCCAATTACATTAACTCCGGGTTAGTGAAAAAATATACGAAGCTGCGCGCGTACGCGCTGTAGTCTCTCTCTATGCTCGGATTAATTAAAATATACTTAAATGGCGTACCGTTAATTTTCAACGGCTAATTTAATGCCCGCTCGGCCTCAGATTTAATCCAACGCCAACACACTCGCGAGGAATGCGCGAACAAATTGCTTTCAAGCTCGCCGCCATATTCATGTACCATGCTTGGAAAGGATGGATCCGATAATAACAAAAACTATAACGGGGGCACGCAATAATAACAAAGGCGACATAAACAATGATACTAAATTATATACAAGAGATTGAAATTATTAAGAAAGAGTCGTACTAAAAATTTGCATAAAATTATTTGTCATAACTATCTCTTGCTCGTGAACAATTTTATAAATGATTATCGCGTTCGTGTAACAAAATTATCATATAAAACTTTCTGCAACGCACATTATTAATATTTATACAAAATTAATGTCGTTGTCATCATTGTTTGTACTCAACCTATTAAAAGCCGTTTAATTTCGATAAAAATGTGACAGTTAAATGTGCTTTTCTGTCAATACACTGAACGTAGCTCGGCGTAAGAACTGAGTAAACAGAAATCGCAGTATGATTGGGAACGAATATATATCCGGGTAGGATTGTGTGAAATAAAGCGATCGCGTTCCCGGCGTCTGTTCGATTTTCATGGAAATTATAATGGCTCGTCGCTGTTCTTCCGAAAGTACCGTACACCAAAATTCCATGAAAATTCGTTTATCGCGAGCGGGCAGACACGACACGACAAAATTAATCGACGCCATCGATGCACTTTGATGTGGAATTTTAACGCTTTTTGCGCTCGATGTATTCCCGCTATTTATTCCCCTCCAGTCGCCTTTTTTTTTTGCACGGACGATTGTTAAACTGTAAAAAGGAAGTCATTACAAATGACAAACTAATTACATTGTTCAACGAGAATTATGTTCTTTGCTCAAATTGGGTTATCTTTTCAACTGGGTTTATTTACAATTCCAAATACGCAGACATCAATGTTTAGTTGAGTTATATATATTAACTCTTTATGGAATAAGCGTATCGTTTGGATACAGTTCATTTTTTGTAAACTACTTGCTCGATTTTTATAAAACTTGGCCTATGTAATCTGATGTAATCTGATAAAATAATTTATTCTCAGGTCGAAAATAAAAAATTCAAAATGGTGCTCCAATATAGGGGATAGAATTGGAAAACTAATCTGATTATTACATGAAACTCAATTTTTAAGGAATTTTTAATCGCAATATATTGTATATACACATAATATGTACCTATAATGTCAAGTTCCCAATTTCGCTTTATTTGAAACTGATGCAATTAGTACTGATTTCCAACTTGACTTTCACAAATATTGATTATCAGCGCTCAATAACATCTTCATTTGAGATTACTATCTTTCCGAAATTCGCCATTTTCAGACATGTTCGAACTCAACGATACGAGAATCGTAAAATCGAGTTTCACGATAATTAGATTATTCGTTTCGAAATTTTTGAATTTTAGAATTCGTCCAGAATCGAATTCAGCGGCCCTGAAAACTCTTAGAAAACAAAGTTTTCCGTAAATATGTTTTGCTAGGAATTCTCGTTTTCAAAGAGTCAAATTTAAAATATCATTTGCAATAATTAGGATTGGATTAGAGATAAATTATAAGCTTGAATCCCCTGGCAAATTTTGTTTTTTTTTTTCGTAGAAATCTTTATATAATTTTCAAAATTTCTATATAAATTTTTAAATTTTTCAAAAGTCTATAATTTTACAATATGAGAAAATTTTTAACTTTTCAAAAAATTTCTCAGACTTATTTACTGGAACAAAAAAATGCTGAAAAAGTTTACGTTTCTTCTTTGAAACTTTTTATACATGTAAATTGTAAGATATGTTCTAAGATTTCTTATTCTATAATTTCCAAAGGAAGTTTATAGAATCGGAAAAAGTTTGGTAATTTTTAGAAATCTTCATGAATTTTAAAATACGAAAAATTCTTGAAATTATAATATTACGAGACGTAAGATTTTTTTTTTTTTTCGGGACCACCATTGACGAATGGGCCGTGAGTTTGCAATTTTTGTGTTGCAATTTCAATTTCGCCTTATCTCTGTCGGTTTTGGTATCAGTTCCAACGTCGTGAATCACGATTCGGGCGAAACGCACGGTCCATGTCACCGCCACGCCAATCGAGATCGGGTTCCGAATGTATCTCCTGTGAGATTGACACTTTATTGCGGTCGTATATACGAGATTAGAGGAGACGGCATTCCACCATTCACCTAAACTCGGACTTTCTGGGCGCTACTTCTGGCGGCGTCGCCGATTCAATATGTGAACTTGTTGGATTTATCGGGTTGCCCTTACCCTCTAGCCTTAGCTGCCGTGACTCGTATTTGCGTCACGCTTCTTCTACAAATTGCCGACCTGGGCAAAATGTCGCATTTTGTTTCCTTCCGACAAAGAACCTGCTTGCAACACTGCACTTACACGCGCACCGATCGCCAACATCGATTCCAATGTTTCTCTAATCGTAAAACGTACAATAGGAGTTTCCGTTTTGATATCAAGATATACGTCCAAGATATTAATATTATATATGTCGAAAGAATACGCAAATACATATCTAAATATAACACTAGTTTAACAAATTTTTAATAATTTTTAGAAAAGGAAATAATTTTCTTAATGTATTTGGGAGCGTCAAGTCTGAATGGGTTGCCAGACAAATTTCATTAGGCCAAATTTGACGATAATTTAATGAGAGACATTGTTAACATTATTATTTACAGTAATAAAGTAGTGTTGGTTAATACGAGAGAGAAAAGTGAATCTAATAGATATTTGTTTTTCAATTGAAACACAGCAATCGAGCCTCGGAAATCTGATGTTTGAGATGCCTTTAAAATGATGCAATCAATTGATTTTATTGAATAAACAAGTGTCTACAGCCTAAGGGCAAATATATCGAAAAACAATAGAGCAACAATTATTCATTCTGTTTGTCAATTTGCGGAAATTTTCGACGTAGTCTATATATGTATTCGTATAGGTATAAATTATTAACTTGATGCTAAAATATTGTTTCCGAGTAAAAAAGGCACGAAAACTGCACGTTTTTAGTAAATATATAGTCCAACAGGTAGGGATAACTACTGTAATCGGCTAACATGGCCGACCAGCACGAGAATCGAAACCGTCGACAGTGGAGCTAGCCGGAAATCGATTACATCCAACGGTAAATAAAATAAATCGACGATTTAAGCGGACGTAACGGCACACTGCGGACGACATTAAATAGGATGACAGAATGTAGTACAAAATACACAGTACGAACACACATACTAGTTACTCGCAGCGTAGCCTCGTGTTTTTCACGGCGGTTTTGAGTATTTTTCACAGCGTTTTTGTTTCAGTTATGAAAACGCCATGCGTGATCGGCGCATTTACCGTGTACATTTTAGCTAGCTCGTCGCTGTTCATAAAACGCAATATCTAGCTTTACGAGGTGCTCAGCGACGGCCACGCTTCTAAATAATGATACAACTCGTTCAGCTAGTTGATCATGGCGTCACGCGCCCGGAAAAATCCATAAACGTTGCTTCGCTTTGCTAGATTACCAACGGCGGCACTTAAATATCCCATCGAATCGTTAATTAAATGACAGGCGCCGATCACACACCGAGTCATGGATCACCGATCGATAAATTCCACTCGGACGCGCGGCGGCGATCCCCCCGACACGCTAATGAATACGCCGATCTATTCGCGCTCAACAAGCGGGCAAGCGAGCATTTCGTTTCACATCAGATTTCAACGGTAGTATGCGATTTAGTGTAAATATCGCAGATACGGCAGAAGCAATATTTATTTTATGCAATGCGAAACATGCGTAGTAAATTGTTGACGCGCGTACGGTTCCGAATAGATACTAATAAAACACCAATCAGAAGCAATAAATACCTGTCGAAGATCGATGTACGAGCATTCCTTCTTCTTCTTCTTTTTTTTTTTGCTGTTTTGCAACAATATTTTCGCAAGAAATATTTCCGATTTTCCTACCAAACGTTATCGGACACTCATTATTTCTCAAACGCTCTTTTTATATCTACATCTATTTTGTCGAATGTGGATTTTGGCGAATTTATTTTCTAGCCAATTCGAAACGAATAACTTTCGACGTTTTGATTGGATTAAAACATTGAAATAACTAATACGCGATAATAACGATTAGATAAATAATGAATTTCATTCCAAGCGCTTTATGTGACAGCGATTTAATGTCGTTACGAATAAAAAAAAAAAAAGATCAACCGCACTCACTATTTTCAGTGAAATAACGCTGCGAGAAACATCCGAAATGTGAATATATTACTCCACACATTTCAAGTGAAAATAAACCAATTACAATATTTAACGTGAAACGCTAGTGATGACTAAATGATCGATCGGAATTGAACTTTTATTTCTGTTCATTACCGGCTAAATATTTATCGCCAAACCCACGTGCCCTATCGAGCAGAAATCTGTTCTATCCACAGTTTCCAATTAAATACCGCCACTAGGGATATCCGAGGTGCGACAGTTGATCTTTCCATCTCCACCTAACCTAACCGTCCAACTCCGTAGACGTGTCACTTGCAGAGATCGCAGCAGGTAAACGTGCAGAGACCGGGTGAGACCGGGCGAAGCATCGACGGCGGTGCTATCGATCTACTAACCGATCGTGTAACCGGCAGGAATCGATAACTAATACGCGAAGCCCGCCACCGGATGTTGCCTTGTTGATAAAGGACCGCCCTGCGAGTATCGGCGGCGATCAAGGACGCCGCAGGAGGGCCGTAGGGCACGCGGCTACCGGCACATAATTGATTGGCATTAGCGCGCCTGATTGCCAGTCGCCCTCCTCTGAAATCGTCCCACGGGTTGCTTAAATACTAGCCAACGTCTCTCTGAACCAAACAGTATTTGAGCAGTTGCGACACTAATCAGGCAATATGGTGCGAGCGACGAAGGAAGGTCAATTGCCGATGGCTTGGCTCGTCACTTGCTTTCCCATAACGTTGTCGTTGAATAATTCCATATACGCGATAAACAAAACAGCTCGACGTACATTCTACATACAGATGAAACTTCGCACCTACACTGACAACTGAATGAAATTTAACAACTTACAAAATCGTCAATGAATTTTCCTAATGAATATTGAAAACAAAATTGAAAATAATAATAATTGCTAGTTGAAATGACATCCTCTTGTAGGAAATAATTGATATTTTCGATCAAACGGGTACCTCTTATTATTACAGACTGTTCAGACTGCATATATCAATCGAAGAAAAGAAGATCACTCTTAACCACATTTTTGAAAGCTTAACAGCAAAAAAAGTTTGGGCGGAACAAAAAAGATCCAGACGGAAGGATTAAGGATACGATGATTGCCGATATAGATTAGATTTTATTTCGACAGTTATAGTAAATTATTTAAATTTTAGAGAAAGTTATAAATCATATTTTATGAAAAATTATAGATTAAAAAGCTATGTCATATAAATATAGCTTTCGTCAATAAGTATTTTATTTATATAATGCATAACAGAAAATATGCGTAATAAATATTTCCAAGGTAAACCTATTTTTATCGAGAATGAGGCTTCTGCTGATCGTCAATATAGCATCGTGTATAGAATATTCTTGGATAAATTGCAAGATAGTATGTTAGGAAGTTACCCTGTATCAGCATACTTCTCAAAGTGAACGTTCGGGAACTTCTCTTACCTGAAGACAATGTCTCCTCGCCAACCAGCCTATATGCTGAAGCTGCTGCGGATCTGGAAGTGCTGAGGCCAGTCGTAATGCTTTCAAGGTGAGGGCTGCCAACGCCGAGTGCAAAGCATTGAACCAGACGTTCGCTTCCGTGTTGTCAGCGGCTCTCAACCAGCATTCGTGAACACCATCAGGTGAATGTAATTCTAGGATACGCCCATCTACAAAGAGGCAAGAGAGAAAAAGATAACATGGGTATTCTGTAAAATGACAAAAATGATTGCCTCGCGTGTAACCATCATTGTTGTACGGAAAGAATAATTTTACTGAAATATCTGAAAATTTGAAAATAATATTATTGGACCATCAACATAATTATGCAGGGAGTTCAAACGTAACAAGCAATGCAAAACATTTTGCTATTCCGGCAATCAGCTTGAGCGTTTGTAGTTATTTTAATAGTCCAACAAAATTATTTTCAGATCTGTATCTAACGTTTTTACACGTCAATAAAATCGTTTTTTTTTTTCGTGTAATAAACTGTTACATCTTGAACACAGCATATGTATTCTCATTTCTAGAAAACTTTCAAAACAAGCATGATTAAAAAAAAAAAACATTTAAAAAAAAAAAAACATTTTTAATACATATTTTTCTGGTACAATTTTATTCTTTATATTATTCTATTTTTACTAGAAAAATTATCAGTTAAAAATAAGTTAGGAAACAACATTTTCACATCTATGATGCACTTAATTCTTATAATTATTATATTGCGACCTCGAGTATCAAATTTTATCTTGGAAAACGTACAAGAGAACGTACGAAAGTAATTCAATCTACAATTCCATTCTTGAAAATCTATTTAACAATTTTATTACATCAAGAGCTATCGAAATAGCCACTTTTTTTTCCGTGAAAGTTGGGTTCTGCGAGTTATACTTGGCAAAAACGAGACAAGCGACGGCACCAGAATTGAACTTGCTTGGCGTCGCTCCTGGTAGCTTATAAACCTTCCTCTCTTTTCGTTAACACGAAAACTTTAATACATCTGACATAAATCGCGCGAGATCGATCACGAAGGTCTGAAATAAGTTTATAGTCGGAATATCGCTAGTTCTAGAGATTGTCTCGCTTTTCGACGTTCCACATAATTCGTCTACATATACTACAAGCCTAGAGAACTTTGCAATTTCCTGTTTGACTAGTTCCTAGATTTATTATGCTAATATACTAGGCTCGTTTTTCAGCATCAATAACAACTACACCGCTGCAGCTTGTTATCGATCCGTAAAATATAATACAAGTAAAACTTTTGACATTTAGTATTTATTAATTAGTACAGCAGTTTCTTAGATATTTTACTTACAATTAGGTATTATATTTTGTCGCTAGATAAATAATTATTATTGATTATTCAAGTTTTGTTGCTTACAAATGATATAACTATACACGATAGAATGTTGTTACAGTAATTTCGATGTAAATTTTCATTCCTGTGTAAATAAGTTTGATAAATGCTTTCACAACTGCAACCGCAACTGCAACCATTTCTTTCGCTTGGCAAGCATAGATTCACGTCAAACTCATCGGCATTTCGTACGGAAATATACCTTGACGTGCTCTTTTTTCCGATTCCGTGTACGCATTCTAATCGCCTTCTATCGAGAAACGGCGCGGAAAGTTCCGGAAGCAGCAAACTCGCGCTACGTGTGCGGAAAGGCGCGGCGGCCGTAAGAAAATATTGAATTTCCGATCAAAAGGAAATTACGCTCGAGTTAAAAGCCCCTTTATGTCACTCCTGTCTACCCGGCCTTTTCTGCCTAAAAAGAGGCAAAAGCACGAGACGAGCACCGCTCTTGCGAAAGGGGACAGAAACATCGGGAAACGTAGCGTGATGTCGAAATGATAGGATCACGTGATTAATGCTTTCTCTCATCTATTTTATTGTAAAGGGAATTTAATCGATCAAGTATATTCCGTTCAATCCTGCAGCGAAAAGCAGGAAATTGGTATATCATAAGTTCAAGCGTTCCAAGTGGGATTGAATGTCATGTAGTATATGACTGCACCACATTTGCATTTTACAACTTTACATTCTAGCTATAGTTAGAACGTTGTATCTAAAACAAAAACAATATTTTATTACTAAGCTTACTGACCAAATAAATAAGAATTGCATTATTTAAAGATATACCTGTTGCAGCCAGATAAAAGAGAATTACTTGTAACAAATGAGGCTATCGCGAAACTTACCATAATCATGCTCAAGCGCAAATATATCCGATAAGAGAATTGTGAAAAGTGTTTTAGATGATATCATTCTTGTCGAGTGACAGCCACTTTTCAGAAAATACAACGCCGTGCCATCCGGCCGAGCGAATTCTTTGCCAAAAATCATCTACCGTAATCTTATCTGTCTGGTGAGAATATCACTTATACATATATAATAAAATAGCATATCTTTAGATTGTTTCATAAAAAAAAAGATATAGAAAAAGGTTGCACCCCTTCATCTTATCTAAGAATTATACGTCATTCAAAAAGAACCAAATAAGATTCTTAGAATATAATGTTCTATATATATTTCTTGAATCCTAGATGAATTGTCAATGTATTGTAAATATTCACATTCTGAAATGTTACCACATTTGCGACCGTATTTGTGAGCGTGATGTAATTTTGTCGCTTACTCATGACCCCAATACTCGGAATTATTAGATTTTCATTATAATTGCACAAAAAGAACGAGAATTGATTGAAGTCCAGACATACCTCTTTTATGAATAATTCGAGTACGAGTATATTGAAAAAATTAACACTGCTATTTACCAATCGCAAAACGTACCTTCGCACGTCTTTCGCTTGCTGTTACGAGGAAAAATTTCTTTGTGGTTTTTCACATACGGTGCGTGCCTTTTCGCCAGAACGCAATTCTCGTAAAATTTATGGAAAATCGCTTGATTTGCGTGAAACAACCCTGCGAAAGATCTTCATGCTCGTTAGAAGTATAAAAGGAAAGATGCAGAATATACGAAGAGAAAGATACAGCCATAATTGTAATAAAATAAAACTTTTATTTAAAAAAAAAATTAAATTAAAGAATAATTTTAATTTTGGTTTATTATTTGTAATAGGAACTCGTAATAGGAACATATATTTTTCGACGTTTAAAGGAATATATGAATTCTTGGGATTCAAAAAGGGTATAGCAGGATAAGGTGATTTCAGGCCTCAGCACATAATCGATCGCTACAGGGGACAAAATTAACACAGTGATGAAAGAATATTTTGTGCAAAGTTTCGTCCCAAAAGAGCCACACCGTTTCGAAATATCGAACAAAATGTGATTTTTCATTAGTATTTTTTTTCTCCGTTAAATCTAAACGGATCTTTACAAAAAAAATCATGGATATAAAGGGTATCAAAAAGATTAGAGTAAGAATTTTTTTGTCATTCTTGGCTCAAAATTCTGTATTTAAAAAATTCAAGAATTTTTGAAATTGCATTTTTTATATGATAAGAATGTTTTACCACTTTTAAAATAATTCAGCAGCTAAATCTTATCATAAATTATATTCGTGATTTTTTTCAGATTTTTAGATTTGGTGGAACATACCAAAAAAGAAAAAAAATTAAAAAACTTTGCACAAAATAGTCTTTCATCAGTATGTTAATTTTGTCCTCCAATCGATTACGTGCTGGGGCCTGAAATCACCTCTTTATCCTGCTATACCCTTTTATTATTTTTATTTTTTGTTTTTAGTTCTTATTAATTTTATTTTGTTAAAAAATTTTGCAAATTCAAAACAGCTAAAAATAAGATTGTAAAACATAAAAAATTATTTCAAATTTCCATTATTATTAAAAATTTTTTTAATTTCAGGATCATCAAGATCCATATATTTTACGGATTAAATAATAGAATAAAGAGAAAATAATTGTATATTTATTTCCCATTAGCATTTTTATAATTATTAATTATCAGACCTTTAGGAAAAAAAAACTGATTAGCTCTATCAATAATTGATGATAGTGCGTCAAAAATTGCTAAAATATCATTACTTACTGCATAGTTAAACAGTTTATTAGAATTTAAAATTACACTAATCAGTTCTTTTTCTTAAGAGGATACCTCAGTTTCTACAATTTTTAATCTTCTTTGTACATGCCTTCGTAGAAACTTTGATGTTACGCAAACGCGTTTTTGTCCGCACACTTGTAGGGCTTTACACCGGAAGAGTCCTTTCCGCAAGAGACGAACTGCTTCTCGTCGGCGAACAAGATTGCCAAGATCCGCGAAAAATCTGCGAAGGCCTGATTCGCTCTAAAGAGCGGAAGGACGAGGGTGGCGTTTGGGTAATAAAATGTTGAAACGACAAAGGCAGAGAAGAGATGAAGAGCAAGGACTGAGAAAGACGAGATGCCCACAGTTCCGCACGACGTTGGCTCAAAGGAAATCGAAATGCGCTCGCGTCATTTCGTTACCTCGCTTTCCATTCCTTTCCTTTACCTTCACCCTCGCGTTTTTCCTCGTAAGAGCGCGATTCCCCTTGAACGTAATTTTCCGGACATTCGATCGACCGGATTTCGCTTTCGTTTCTTGTTTTGCGTTTCGTATGCTTCCATGAATTCTCCAATTTGCTTGTCAAGTCATGAACATATGACGGGGATGAAAAGAAGGACAAAAATAGAAGAGATTTTGTAGAAAAATTATGTTTTATTACCTATATTATGCAATTTCTTGC
>NW_017305392.1:288553-297592 GCF_001594115.1 Trachymyrmex septentrionalis | reverse complement strand
CTCCTTTTCAAATGTTCAAAATGTGTCAAGATTCTCAGTACCTTTTTTAATTTAATTCCAATTACCTACTATAAAACTCTTAAATTCTCTCTTTTCTGGAATCTCTTAAAGCTTCATTAATTCGGGAATTATCACCTGGGGTGTGTTTATATATTCTAGTAACGAGAAAATATCAACTGTGAAATATTTGTATGGATATACGTATATTTTTTATTAACATTTTTTTTCTTCTTTAATAACTATTCTTTGCAAACCTTTAAATATGCAATTACATCGAAAACTTACGACGAAAAAGCTTTATATTAATTAAAATCTTTATTTTTTCAAAATATCGTTATAACAAGCAAGATGCTAAATGTGTTTATTCTGTTTTAATATTTGTTTCATTTCTACCTTTTTTCAGAAAATTGTGATTAAATCCACATCCACAATGTTCTCAAATACAGATAAATAAGAAAAGAATCAATAATATAATACTTATGTTGTTCATAGTAATCACTTCAATTGAGGTATAAAAACTTGAGATGTTTACGTAAAAAGTATCAAGTATCTATCATGATTTAAAATAAAAGGAATCTTCACGCACTTCATTTTCTCTATCAACTCTATCACGTTTTTCAATTAGTTAATTATTTTTTTACAAAGTTTATAAGATAAAGGATTACATGAAAAGCTGATGCAAGCGATAATGCACGTTGACGCATGGTTTATTACCGTTCATTTGATTTCATGCGGCGTTAATAACCGTGCCGCTTATAACATCATAATGTCATCACGTGATGCGAAGTAATATGCGCAACCGTGCCTAGTTATATTCTATAACGTTCAATCAACGGAATCCTACGTACTTATTAACAGTATTATCGCGCGGAATGGCACGTATCTATTAATTATATTACCGGAGCAAATAATTATCAACGTAATCGCCAAGCCTTGCGTAGTAATATTCATAATGTTACAAACTTAACATATTACCGATCATTCTATTTATTCATTTATGTATAGTATTATTTTCGTGAAAAAATAATACCATTCTCGACAAGTATCTCGTCGTAAATCAATCTAAATGATTAGAAAAACGACGTAGATATAGCGGTAACAACATTTTCGTAAAAATTCATTTAGATTAAAATCAGAAAAAAAAAAGAGATTTCCTTTCCATTAGTTTAATTTTTTTAATCTAATACGTTTATTTCCGTCCATGAAGAATTCACTTATATCCGAGACGCAGCTTCTTGCTTGCTTCAACGAGAAGAAAGGGGAGCTTCGATTCTCCTTAGCAGGAAAAGAATATCCATCGTTTTAAAGTTTAATAGGCCATCCGGCAACGTCGCTAACAACAATGACAAAGATGGCACACTCCAGGATGCTGTTCCGGATCTCTTTATGTGGGCTTAATGCATTTTTGAAGGTTGGAATATCATGAAGACGAGTCTGTAATAAACTGCGCGACGGTGGCGCAAACTCACCTTCGATAACCACCCTGCGCCCTCCTTCGTCCGGCTTCCGCTTTCTCAGTGTCTCGCATCGCATGCTTCAATGTCTGCTTACAGGGAGGGTCTTTCGAAGACAAGGGGGTGGCTCTGGAGGATGACTGCGGAGGATGGAGCTGCTAGCTGCTAGCTGCATTATGAAGGGAAGTGCCCAGAAGGGGGTTTTTCAAGAGAGTGAGCGAGATGTTAACAGCCAGACAGCATTGTCGTCATCCACCACATCCGCCTTTTCTAATCAGAAATATTCGTTCCCCTGTGTGAATTCTCTCTCGTTAATTCTACGTGACGTGATGAAGAATCGAGGAAAAAGCAATCAAAAATATTAAAATGTTCCACAGTGGTCTGTCAGCTCTCTAAGAAAGGATGGAAAATATTTACATTTACGATAGAATGAATTTAACACGACGATTGGAACCATATCAAATTGTACTTAGATTGTTTTATTGTTAATTAATGAATAGAATAGCGTCAGACAAACCGTCACACGATTCTTTATGTCATTTGCATTTAGAACTGAACGCAAACGGACCACCGATAATTATCCGCCTCTCGAAGTTCCCGCTGCGAAAACAATCGGCCCGAACGGCGGAACTTAGATTACAGGAATAAATAATTAATTCTTAGATTACAGGAGTGAATAATGAATTGTCTATAATAAGTTTCAACATTTCTTAAAACCATTCGTTTTAAAGTAAATCATCTTTTTGTCTCCCAAGAAAATACTTTTAAAATATTTCACCTGAACAGCGTAAACAGAGGGTAGGGTTCTATAACGTGAATCAAACATAAGATCTTTACATCTTAACGCGTCCTCGCGTCGCAAACTATTTCCCTGGTGCGATTATTCATTAAGAGAGACAACGGCGGCGTATTACACCGTCGTGTAATGCCAAGACGACACGACGAAAGCGAGTTACAGCGCGAATCCAGCCACGATGTCGGCACCGGCTGGCGTTTCCTTCCCTCACGGTTGAAGTGCTATGCTGATGCAATGGCGGCTTCTTCAGGGGGAAACTGCGTCAGACAAGCTACACACGATTCTTCATGCCGTTTGCATTTAGGACAACGCAAACGGTCCTAAGACGACGACGACGACGACGACGACGACGACGACGACGACGACGACGACGACGATGATCCGCTTCCCGAAGTTCCTGCTGCGGGAACAATCGGCCTGAACGGCGGAACTTAGATTGCAAGAGTAAGCTGATGTTACGGAAATTGAACTTCTGAAGAAGGATGCGTATCCTGAAGGAGCTGCAACCATGTAATCGACGTCGTGCGAATTTCGCGTTAATTAGAAAGGAATTGATAATGTTTCAACAAACAGGGAATTAATTATGATAGAGAGTTTGTTATGTGTACCACACACACACACACACACATACACACACACACATTACTAAATCGACAACTTCTACAAATCATAAAGGAAATTAGAATGTAATATTATAATATTATTGACTGTTTTTCCAATTGATTAGTATTTGAGAATATTATGAACACGCGTGGATTTAATTTTCTGAAAAAAGTAAGTAGAAATCAAATGAATTAAATTGAACAAGAATGTTAGGTAACTTATATTACGACAATATTTCTAAAAACTAAAAATTTTCATTGATATTACTCTTTAATATATAGCTTTAATTAATAGCTCTTTTATGGATTTTCAATGAAATTACACACATAAAGATTTCTAAAGAATAGTTTTATAGTAAAAAGAAAGAAATGATGTTAAACAATATTTTACAATTTACATTTTCTCGCGCAACTGGAGTATAAAAACGTCCCAAGTGATTATTCCAAGTTAATACGAATAATTAAGGTTAATTCTTTGTTAATTCATTTGTATTAAAACTTCAGTGATACTATTGGATAGTTTCGAGAGGATTAAAACAATCCTTTTCCAATAAACTAAAGCAAGGTTTACTGAATTCTCAGGAAATGGTTGTTTCTAGTAAATCTTCGTCTTCCTGGCAATGACGACGTCGTTTAATTAGAATAGTCTGGGATAATTAAAGGGATTACTAACCATCCGACAGAAAAGATTCGAGGTACGCCGCAAGAGACGCAACTTCTCGATTTCGTGCGACTTTTTCTATAAAATATTTAAAACTTCACACAAGCGTTTTAACTCTTCAAAACGATTCCACTCTTTGGAATAATTAAAAAAATTTTATTTCTGGCGTTCTATTTTTCAATTTGTAATTTGTACAAAATGTTCATAAAAATTAAGTGTCCCCATGAAAAAATCAATAGTAACTTTGTTTCTGGAGTACGTACGAAATATACGATATGTATGGAAATATTGATGAAAGGACTGGCAAAGCATTCCAAAGTATAATATAATTTTGACAGAATTAAAAGAACATTGTTTATTTGATAAAAATGTTAGAAAGTTGGAAGAAAGAAAGAATGGTACGTGTAAACAACGCAAAAATTTTATATCAATAAATATTTTCTAAAACTTTAATTTAATTTTCCCACGTCTATGTTAGGTATGCATGTATTCGTCAGGAATATACCAAAATGGTGCAGAACTCATTTTGCTGCGGTACACAACTCCGAACTTAGTAAAACTTGTTTTTTCCAGTGGATTAATTTTAGGCAATCCTGGCATTCGTAACACGCTAGACGAAAATGCGCGCATTAACATAACTCCGCAAATATCTGCTGTACTGTGAAGTTCTGCATTCGCAATCTAGTAAACCAAGTAGGAGTACAGTGCAGAGTCCGTTTTCTTAGTAATTTCCTTATTTAATTCGACGAGCGTTTACTTCTAGCAAATAAACTTCCAATTAATCTTAGTTGATAAAATAATGGAGCTATATTGATGCGATCTGTGTTGATCGCCGGAGATACCTGTGGATGTCTTTGATGATGAAGCGGACCACAGCGTGTTAATTAATTTTACGCTGTTTCCCGCTGACGAAGACTGCTTTTACGGATCAACGGGATTAACTGCAAGCTGCCCAAAGAGACAACGCGATCACAGATATGAACAGATTGACATCCCTGAATAGTATATTCTTCAGCAAAGATTATGATAAGAGATATCGAACCAATTTTAATACCTACTGTAATAATATTTATCATAGAAATATATTAAGAACTTATACATACAAAAAAAATATATTTAAAAAAAAATACTTTTATTTATGTTGAAATTTGCGCACATACATATATCGTGTGTATAATACAAAATTTTTATTCAACAGACATTTTATATCATGTTAATTATAATTTATATGTCCAGGACTCTTACATTAATTAATTTGCTTCTGTACTTCTCTAAATCCTTCCTTCGGTAGTGTCACAAAGAACTAGACGCAAAACATTCCCGTGCGACGACACAAACATGCGAGATAAAGTACGGTGCGTTACGGGACACGAAGAGTAAGAACGAGCAACTGCAAGGGACAAAACGCGTGAGAAAACAGGAAAAGAAGAAAAGAGAGTTGGGAGGGAGGAGAGTTGGCCGGCGCGACGGGAAACAGTAAAAATTTGCATCACAATCGTGGATAGAAGTAATTACGCGAGAAGCGCGCGCGCGCGCGCGCGCAAATGGAAGGGGTGGCGCAGATGCGAATGCGGATGCAAGAAGGAGTGGAAAGGAGTGTGGGGGAGAGATAGAGAAACGACTAGCCGGAAACACGACTAGAAATTCAGATACGAGATACACCGAGAAGGGAAAAAAAGCAACGAAGATTCAAAAGGGGCGAAGCTGAATCTCCCTGTTTATATATAGAATAGGAAAAAATAAGAGGACGAGAGAGGGCGAGAGAGAGAGAGGAAAGTTCGGAACATCGCACGTAGGAAGTAGACGCTCCGATGCTGCAATAATCCGGAACAAACAGATCCAACAAAAGAGCACAGAAGCTGCTGAACAGATGTAAGTTAAAATACAAGCTGATCCAAATTACACCAGAAAGCTGTAATCTAGTATATTAATCTCTTGCTTTATTGGTATGTAATTTGTCTTAAGAAACACAAGATAAAAATTGCGCATATATATTAAACAGAGTACAAGATATTTGCTCAATGTTAGGAAAGGTAACCGTTTTATTTGCGGAATTTATATATTATATATAATATATAACGAATTCCCCGAAATTGAAAATGTTACCTAAAATCAAGCCGAAGAACTATTGATATTCCTGCGCTTTTGAAAGAATCTTCAAATCCTAACATAATCTCCTTTTTGAAGACATTAGTTGCTTTCCATATACACACAAGTATAGTCACAAACTGAGTCTGAAGTGAGCTGAGTATTTGGTATTCAAATTAATAGACGTCACTACTTGCTTACTTTGTTAATAAGTTATCACATAACACAGATTCATAACCTCATTTTTAAAATGAGTTTACGAGATTTACTAAAGCACACGGTCTCGATCGTGTCATCAGATTATAGGCAAAAACTCAGCTGAATCTCACTTGTCAGAATGCAAAAGGAACGCGCATTCAACTGAGTTATAACATCATAAGTAAGAGTTATCTGAGAACCGATGTAAATGGAAAGCAACTATAATATCAGACGCTTTCCTAATGTAGGGGAGACGAAGGCTAATGGACTCATTTTTCAGTTTCGAATTTTTACAGACGAAATTGAGGGACTTATCGAAAAAATGAATTCTACATCAGTTATCTATTAGGTGGTCCGGAAAGTCCGTGCGGATTTTACAATGAAAAATTGTATATACGATACCTTCGTCAAAAATGAACGAAATTTAAATTTAAAAAAAGAGTTTTAAAGCTTGAAATCTCTACTTTTAAAAGCTTATCACATTTTTTAAGTTTATATGAGTTTGATAATTTTTACATACCAAAAACTACGAGCTGAAAAAGATAAAAAATTTTCTTTTCACTTTGGGGGTCTCTCACGTGCCCAAAAAAAATTTACGAAAATTTTCGACTACCCATCGTGAAAACTTAAAGCTTTCCCTACAAAATCATTTTTTTTAAATGTTCCTATAATTTTTTGTTTCTGAGTTATTCGCGAGTTAAGTAAAGAAGCATTCTGATTTCGATTACTCATAACTCCGATAAAAATCATCATATCGCAATTTAAAAAACAGATTCTTAAAGCTGAAACTTTGCTCTAGCGAATGATATAATCGTAACGAAAATTTCGCAACAAATAAAAAAACTTTTGAAAAATCAATGAAAAAATCCGCACGGACTTTCCGGACCACCCAATACATACATTTGACTATCTAATAATATTTTCATGAAAAAAACGCATTTTTCTAATGCATTCCATCTGATTCAACCAGCTCCGGTTACATATTAATAAAACTTTTATAAAAATATATTTTAAACACAAACATTCGCTTCGCAAAACAATGCTTCTTTTTGCAATATTTGTTCATTTCGTGCAAAAACACGAGCCTAGTTTTCGTGACACGAGGGAACTAAACTTATAACATTTACTGAGGAAAATCTCTTTAAAGGCATAAAATTTTGAGTAAGTACTATAAGAGTCGTCACTCGAACGAGTCATACAGTTCTATACTGTGGTTAGTCTACTATCTCCGTTCGTTCGTTTTTAAAAAACATTAACAATATACAATACAACAAAGACATAAACAGAAAAAAATCTGTTGGACTTTATTAAATAAGAACTACTATCTAAGTAGAAATCAAAAATATCTCAGACAATCATATACGATTGTAAAACAAAAACTTTAAGAATAAAAATATTTACTTAGGTGTACGATTTAAAATTGCAGCGTAACTTCTATCATAGATGTGTTTCGCAACGAGATGTTACAGCAGATTTAGCGGCAATCGCTGCTGCGTACTTAGACACGTTTATGCATGTTTTGTTTTTAATGTAGCCTCGATTATTCTACTTACTCCTATAGTCAACTGACAATGTCTTCTCTACATACATCAGAGTTTCGGAATCTCATGTTTTCAAATATAATAAGAAATCGATTGGTATATTAAATACATGTTTAGCATTCAATTTCATTATTTAAAAACCGTCTGCATACGTATTTATATATTAGATCGTCAATGCTTAACCCTCGGACAGCGAACGTGCAGGATTCAAAGTGAGAATGAAATTGTTTTAAAACGTTTGAAAAGCAGTTTTTTATTATATTTAGTAAATTATTTTAAATATGTAGAAGAAGAAATAAAAACACACATTTATCATAGAAACAAATATCCATTTATTCATTTTCTTCACATTTGAGAAAGTGAACAACTCTAACTCGCGATTCTCGCGAGATTCTGCGCCCGCCGGCGGAAGGTTAATCATTAAATAATAATAATTAAAAGCTCGCCGTTTAACTATTTAAAAAATTTAATATATTATAACATGCAATTTAATTTCATGTAGCTTTGATTTTCATTCATGATGAACATTCATCAGATAATACAATAATTTTAGAAAAGTTTATCTTATTACACATTTACCATAATGATAATTGTATCTACATCACATGTGCTTGAATACATTTTATTATCTAATATTTCCAAACAAGATACATTTATGTTAAATCTCAAATTATGTCTTTTTATTCGAGAATTATTATTCCCGAGGTCTGCGGCGAGAATGTGCGGTTAAATAAAGGCGACAGAATGAGACAATTTAAGCTAACCAAATTCATATTGCAACAGAATTATGTCTAATGTGAGTATACAATGATAAAATTAATTCCCCACGGAAAGAACGAAATTTTGCTGAAACATCTAAAAATTTAGCTAGACAGATCTAAAAATAAATTTATTGGATCAAAATAATTATGTAAGATGCTTAAACTAATTACTAGAATATTAAATCATTTTGCAGAATTGTTTAAACGTTCTACGTTCTAATAATTATTTTGGTCCAATAAATTTAGATATTTAAATACTTAGATATTTAGATCTGCATTTAGTTAAATTTTTAGATATTTCAACAAAACTTTCTTTCCGTATGGATAATTTTTTTTTTATATATCGGAAGAAATTTCTCTTGACTGGAATAGATATAATAGATATTTATAATACCATAAGCAAAAATCAAAATATTTCAAGTGACACTGCAATACTAGCTAAAACTTATAGAAATCAATTATCAACATTTTTGTTTGTCTCTTAAATTCTTGAAATCCACTACCTATTTTATTTTGTTACACATATGAAGTATAGTTTATAAAAGTCTGAATTTTTTACTCAGAATTTACGCTTTTATTCTTTTACCAATCGTTTTTTTATGTAAGATACCTAACACGTGCTGAAGCTTTGATAGTTTTCTTCCGAGAAATATTCTATGTGCTCATTCCAATATTCGGCCGTGCGAAAATTCAAACCACCCGCCAACAGTACGGCAGCGATAACGCGCGAAAGCCGATATCATTCTGTGGCGGACGGTTCGCTCTGACCTGACCGATATTATCATGACCGCATCGCGATGCATGTGAAGTTTGTTTGATTTGTTTCGCGTTGGTGAAATTATCGGAATGCGTACGACTACGTATAGTATTAGTGCGAACATGTCGATAAAGCGCCATACATACACACACACACACACACACACACACACACACACACA
>NW_017305392.1:275759-288388 GCF_001594115.1 Trachymyrmex septentrionalis | reverse complement strand
ATATATATATACGGCATACGATCAATTTTGTTTCTGACTGTAGAAATTTATTTAAAAATCAAAGGTTCAAAGCTGTTTTTGCAGTTTCAATAAATTTTAACAAACCTGTAAATTAATGATCTCTTGTAACAAAGCAATGAATAAGTTACTCTGATCTTAATTCGAACGATGTATTAAATTCAAATAGTAACAAATTTCACAGAATGTGAATTATATTTCATTGAATTATTCTGAAATTCTTAAAAATATTCAAAATTTAAAGTAATAAAGTTCAAAAATATGTAAAATTTAAAGTAATAAAGTTCAAAAATAAATTTGATATAAAAGAATCTCAAATGTGAAATTAAAAATAAAAAGTAAAAAATTTTAATAATTATACAAATTTCACTTAGAAAATTGAACAAATTCATTTTTCTATTTTTTCAAAAGGAGAAAACATATATAATTATGTTCTTCATATCAAAACTGTTTTCACATCAATCTTCAAGTTGCAAATAATCGAATTTCCGACGAATTTGAATTTTAAAATATTTCACGTTTTTTAAATTGAACACATTTACAAATCAAAAAATTGTTTAACTCTTACAAATCTTACACTTTTTTACTTCAATTTTCTCTAATCGAGTTGAAAATTGGAATAATTAAGAAAGTTCGATAGAGATGTATACCTACGAATAATACGACAAAATATGCATCAAATGTGCATCAATATGCATCAAATAGAACGGTCATGTCTGAGAAATTAATGCAGGGTGTAATTCACTTTTATTTGACATCGGGACAGTTTGAAACACTTTTTCCAATACTGTTTTTACGGAGATCCTCTGCGCAATCCAATTTGCCCGGTTGACAGAATAGCAATTTGGCGTGATATATCTATTTCATAATATTCACGACACGGTTTTTCCGCGGCTGCGATAATTTAGTTTTGCACCGTTGGACTACAAAAAAGCCATCTCCGGCCAGCGAATAAAGCGCACGAGCATGGAATACAACAATGGCTGCGTCGCACAATGAAAACTGCCGTTGTTCCCCTTGCTTCCTCCCCAAAACGTTCGACTTACAAGAAACTCTGGACCACAATTGCTTTCTATATTTAAAAATCCTTGCATAATCTCTCGCTGAATAAACGGCGCGTGTACAAATCAGAATTTTACTGTCGCCTAGTCAAATCTAGAGACACGTCGGTTTATCAAGATCTACGATATTACGATATATGTATAATATATGTATTGATAATAATATATCAAAATTAATGCAAGGTAGAAGACATGTCTTTTTACGTTCTGAACTCAGGGACTCAGGTCCCTTTTATAATCGTTATATAGGTAGAAGCACTTTGCAGGCACTTATAGCGGTGCTTTATTCGAGGACATCGTGTAGAATTAACTGCATGGAGAAATCTTATTAAAATCTATATAGGAACCCGTGCGCGAACTCGCCGGCACTTCCGGTATTACTAGGTACAGAAAATGGTGAGTGTGGATAACCATAGGTGTTTTAATCGAATTACAGTAAGTGGGACGGTACGATATTACGCAGTCATGTGCGACTTGTCGCGCTAATGGAGACCACGAGCTTAGAGTGACCCTAGAGAATAATGATGGACAAGCACTCCTGCTGATTATTGATAGGATATAAGCTATTTCACATCCACAATAAGCAAGCAAATGCATCTGTAAGAATATTAAATAATATTAAAAAAATTATCTTAAACTGGGAGAAATTATATCTTGTGCTTTTATCATTTTAGGGTCAAAATATATAATATATTAATTATTAATCGTACCGAGAAAGAATTTTTTCCATAATCAATTTTAACAAAAATCAACTCAAATTGTCCTTTTAAAAATATCGAAAAAACTGTCTCAGAAATTGTTTCGCATGTCTCTATCAAAAACAAACACACGTTTATTATGAAAATCATCTTCATGTTCTTCTAACTTTTTCGAAATATTAAGGAAGAAATAATTTTATACGTTTTTCCTTCAATTCGCCAAGCTTAATTTATGAATATTTTTCAATCACGACATTAAGGCACTCTCTTTAGATTACAAGTAAGTTGTCAAAGAGAACAGCGAAAACCTTTGAACTTCCCTCCTCGTGACGTGAGTAGACGCGATTTGATACGAACGGACAGAAGCGAGTAACGAGCGCATTGACAAAATATTTACCCTTGCCCTGGCAGCGACGGAACGAAGAGAGAGGTGCGCGAAAAAAAGCATTCCGATGCTCCGCTCGTATTTCAACGTAAACCGCCAGCACGTTTGATACGCAAATTCGCGTACTTTCAAATGCTCCGGGTATCGATCGGCGTCCTATCGAACTCCTTTGAGGGCGAACGGGGGTAAACGTCGGAAACTTTACGAGAATACGTTACTCCTCTTTTCCTCGCGCAAGCTTCCGTCGATAAAACCAGCTTACGCTAAACATTTCCGTTGAGGAATCATTTCGTTCTACCTACCTTTTTACGATCGCAAGAGAGAGAGAGAGAGAGAAATTGAAATCGCGGTCGATAACACGAAAGTTGCGTCAGTGATGATGAATCGCTACGGAAAAATAGCTTATTGCTGCGGAGAGTTTGATGTGGGCGCGATCGTTTCCAAACTTCACATATAATGGCACTTTGTAATCTTACAATTTCGAAAGTGTGTAGGCAATTTGTGACCGATTTAATTCCCAAGTGTTCACAATGATTACTCTCGAAATAATATTTTTTAAAAATATGTTTTATATAATTTATTAATATATAAATTTTGTACGAAATTTTGTAAGGAATTTCAGTTATTCAATCAGTAAAGTATTGTATTAGAGTTTGCAATTTATACCAACGTACCGAAACTATTCAAAACTGGTATCAAAAATGTATGTGCCCAAACATTACGTAAGTATAAGTAATTCGATAGTTCACCCTCGTAACTCTATTTCGAACATAATAATAATTAGATACAATTTAGATATAAATTAGTTGATTGAAATGAAATTCCTTTATCATTCTCTTTCGTTTCAAAGATCTTTTTTTCATCTTACAATTGCTTTTCCCCACGAATTCGCTACTTTTCCTTTTCCAAGCTCTAGCAGCGATACAGCGTTCGATAAAAAATTGATGAACAATCTCTGCTGAAACTCATCCCATGGGTCGCACAAGCCACATGGTCGTCACGACATCGATTACATTTCCTCGCAAACAGTTCTCGCCGCAATAACGGTCGTCTTTCGAAAACTCGCGTTAGCATTTCCGAACGAGTTTCCGCGCCAGATGTCAAAGGAAGGTGGCGTGCCATTCTATCCCCGTTTGCCCCCTCACCCAATCTCGGGGGAAGTCAATTGGAATCGGTCCCGGGGGTGCACGTGGCATCGGGTTAGCATTTCGAAGATAATTAGGCACGCCAGCTAATAACGGGGCGCGAGCGAGCGTGGAAAACAATACCAGATGTCGTCGTGTTTATGGAAATTCATGTTAGGTCGGATGGCGCGTTAGGGTCGAGATAACGCTTGCAAATCGCATTACATCGAGCCCTACACCAGTCATCCCGCGAACACTCTATATGTATACACACGGTATCTGTTGGGTGTGACCTCACGAGCGCCAGAGCGTTGTAACTAACCCACGGTATGTCACTGGCAATACGCGTACAGATTCTCGATATGCTCAAGAAATTAATGAATATATAGATAGAGAGAGAATTTTGCTAATCCTATCGGATTAGCATAACTCATCCACTGTATACGGACGCAAACTGTAATTGAAAAATAATATTGCGATCGTGTAATTGAAATATTCATTTTTAATATTATATACAAATTTATTAATCTATATCAATTTATAAGTAACAGAAATTTTTTATTTATGCACTTATATTTATTACGTATAAATATATCCCCTTCCCTTACTGCGTAAGTGACACAGTGATTCAAAAAATTAAGCTTCTTAGAAAGAAAAAAAGACAAAGAATTTTTTAAAAGACAAATTATTGACTAATCAAATAACCATATAAAATAAACATCCTTTTTGAGTGACGATTATTTATGTTCTACAAAATTATAACAAATCCGGAATAACTTATTTTAAAAAATTTGAATATCAACCAACTAGCTAAAAAATAACTGAATTCGGAAGAAAATAATTTCACCTTGAAACTTCGCTCACCAAAATGCCTTAACTCGAAATAAAAAGTAATTAAATAAAAGTTACAGGATCTTTTCTTAAACATGTCCATTCCAGGAATGAATCTCCTCTTATATAAATTAACATAATTTGTCATCGTATAAGGCTATTAGGTCTCTTCTCAAAAGCTTACATGTACAAATTCTCCGTGATAACGTGACGATGTATTGCTATGTAAAGTAATAATTTAAACTAGTGAGAATTTAAGCAAAGTAAAATGCTGCAAGATTTAGATTAATATCTGTGTTTCTACCAACGAAGATGATAATAATTATAGCAAAACAGTATATACAGCGAGCAGTATTAAGACCAGAACTCAAAAGGTATACATTGTGTCATGCTCTTCCGTGCTTCTTGACAACTTATTTTAAACTGATAAAGATATAAGTAACGAAAAAAAAAAACCGACAAATGTGAGTAGTGAGGAAATTCGAAGGAGAAGGAAAAGATGACGGGAAACATTCAGGAAGGGGAAAGTGCTTGTATAACGGGAGAGTATATTTCTGGTAATGATTCTGTGTCACTTTGTAAAGTGGAATGACACCATGGACATGTTTAAGAAAAGATCCTATAACTTCTTGCGGTCATATCAAGGTTTTGGATTGCACACGTTGCTTCAGGATTGAGGATTTTTAATATTATAAGCGCTAGACTTTTCTAGAATTTTTAATATGTCATGGTAATTGTTTTAACTGTTTAAGGCTGTATATGTAACATTGAAAATGACCGGATAGAAGGTCGGAACGTCTGTATTTGTATTTTTACTTAAATATCATTTTTAGTATTTAATAACGATAGCGAAGAATATCTTGCTTGTGCTCTGACCCCTTTAATTGATTATTTCAATTCACTCTAAATGGTTTCTGTAGAAGACTCTCTTTTTTATTTAAAAGCGACACAATTCAAAATATGTTACTTTATCAGAAAATATTATCTCTTTGAAAACCTAAAGAAACGACACAAATTCTATTGTACTTGACAAACTGTAGAGTTAAATTTATTTTATTTTTCATGAAATTAATAGAATATTTATTTATTCATTCACGGTAATAGCTCGAAAATTATATTCGCTGTGTCGTATTACTTTTGAGGAGGAAAAAAAAATCTAACGATGAATAAATTTGTACATACTATATGGAAGAGATTTAATAATTGATAATATCTTATAAACCTTGCAATTTATTGATTTACGTACGAATGAATCAATTAATATAGATTGACTTCAAAGCATATTAATATAAATGTATATACAGATTGATAGTTGTATAATTCAACTGTGTGTGAAGCTATACTATTGTATAAATTCAAATATCTATACGTCTAACAATATAAATAATAATCCTGGGATCAGAGACTGCAATATGAAAAGATAATATGAAACATAAATAAAAGTGTAAATTAATATAAATACATATCTTTCTTTGATAATAAAATTATTCTGAAAAAATATAAATATTTCTTTCAAGAATCATAAAGTATTTTCTTCAAACAATTTTATTTTCTTTTTTCTTCTTTTTTTCGTTTAAATTTCCCGTTCATTCTGCTATCCAAAGTGATTTTATCGTAATGTCTCTACACACACGCACACACACACACACACACACACACACACACACACACACACACACACACACACACACACACACACATAATATTAAGTTCTATTAATATTCGTACAAAACTAAATAGCAACGAAGATCTAAACAGAGTACGAACGACCTCAAAGAACAGACTGCTCATCTTTAAAATGCAAGCTAGCACGAAATACACTCACGCAAAGTCCAATGATCTCTCTCTCTCTTTCTCTCCACGAGACATCTCCTTGAATAATAATCGTAGGTGACGACTGGTGTAAAAGTACTACATGTACACGGACAATCTCAACGCGCGGGGCTCTATGGACCTGGCGACGACTAACCATGATCGCGCGCAACCGGGAAGGTTTACTATGTAAACAGGACTCCAACGCTGACATGGTGCGTCATTAGTGGTCGCGTACAAACGCGATCCTCTCACTAAGACTCCTTTCAGTCTTATTCTCGAGATGGAATCTGTTCCGTGGCGCAAACGAGCACTTATTTTTCCATCTGCAAAAACACGCGGAACAAGGAGTGCGGAGATACTTGTTTCACAAATACGCGCCTCAAGAATGTACGGACGAAAATATTTTATCTAAACAAACTTACAATATGAATACTAACAAAGATATATTTATTGTATAATCAAATAATCAAATCAATAGATGTACTTAAACTTGCAATATTTGAAATCTCTAATATTGAGCATCGATACGTTTCACACGTCAACGCAATTGAAAAGTGACAAAAAATTTGTAAAATGTATTTCGTATTTCTTTTTTTTTTTTTAAGCAATTCTCTGCAAATAATTCTCATTAAATATCAAGAAGTATCTTCAACGTGTAATATCAGTTCGCGTGAACAAATCGGGATTGGGAAGAGCGTGAGAAAGAGGAGGTTCGAATGGCGGAGGGTCACAGAGGGTTTATATTGGAATAATTTATCGTTCGAGAGCCTTTATCAGGGACGGCCGAATTGACGTGAAAAGCAGCAACGATTTGCGGCGGTGGTTCGCCAAAGCGACCGCCTCTCCTCGCCTGCGAAATTTCGGCACAAGGGTGGTTACTACCGGGTGTCCATTCCCTCCTCCCATCGACGTGTACCGACGTTTCGACGAATTTTCGAATTTTCCAACGAAATTCGGGCAAATTCGGCCGAACGAGCACAACGTCGGTCGGCCAAAATTTATGCGTGGTATAAATAGTTTACGGTGCACTCTCTCTCTCTCTCTCTCTCCCCCTCTCTCTTTCTCTTTTGAACGCGCGGTTTCAGGGCGCATTTAGGTACGTCGACCGGGGGTCGAGGTTCGAGGGGTGATTGGGCGTCGGTGGTGGCGCGTGCGTTTGTGTGCCGGACCCGAGTGGTGAGAGTTAGGTGGATCCAATCGTCAGTTAATTGCTTAGCCGCGCGGCCCGCAATATTGTCGGGATTGGATTATAAAGTTTTCCATTCAGAATTAATTGCACCGCGACACCTGCGCGCTGCGGGAAGAGTCGCCGTAACCTCGAGGGGGCGAGCCTGCCCACTGCCCGCAATCTTCTCGGATAAGCTAGGAGTTCCTTTGTTCTTATAGTATGGTATGGTTGAAACACTCTTCGCGCTGTTAAGACGAGGGAAAAACGCAACATTTGCGTTAAATTAAACCACCAGGCTTCAAGCAAACGTTGGTTTTCATATAGTTTAACGCCTCTCTGAATTCTCCCTCTTCTCTTATCTCACAAATTTACGGACAACTTACACATTCGTGCTCTCTCAATGAAGAAATTCTTCTTTACCCAAACTCGTTACTTACTTAAATTTTCAACTTGACGTTGAAAATCGCACGAAAAAAATTTCATATACCTTGTAATAGATGAACTTCAATTATGAAAATGAAAACTTGCCACGCCAGTGATGGCGGATAATTGTTTTTTAGAGGAGAAGGTGGTATTATGGCACTCCCGTTGCATTTTGCACAATAACTTTGTTAATAATCAATATTTAAATATGACATTCGTTAAAATGTTGTTGAATTCTGGTCTCAAAGTTACGAAATATTTATTACCTAGGATACTGTTAATAAAAATGTGGCGACACTGCATAATGACTCGAAGAAAAAAAATGGGTAATGTGGGCCTTCCATAAAAATAGCCTTAAAATAGTAATTTTGTTTAGAAAACAGTATTTGGTTACAAAATTAACAAAAATAGTACACATAATATAAACTATAAGCTAACAATGGAGCTATAGTCGATTATCAAATAATTATTTTGGTATGAAAATCTCAAAGAAGAGGTCATGAGTAATTAATATCCATAGAGGGCCACATTAGCAAAATGCTATTGTTTAATTATTGCATAACTCGAAATATATACAGTCAAATAAAATGTTAATAGTAAATAACACACTCAAAAAAATATATATTCATGTGACGATACGTTCAAATTTAAGAAAACTGAAGAAGTAGTAAATGTAATGAAATGCTAAAATGTATCTCAGAAACGTTTCGAAATACTTCAAAGTAAAAATGCGTTGTAATAACTGGCTATTGAGTATTCGTATATTAGCGTCATGGTGTAACGGCGAGCTACTGAACAAATAATTCCATAAGTAATCATTAGAATTCGCTATATAATAGCGAAGATATTAAAGGAGGATACAATATATATATACTGGCCGTAATATCATCTTCTCCTCTGCAATTTCGATATCTATTTAAGAATAAAAAAAGAGGATATTAATTAAGGATATAAAAGACGGTATTTTAATTGTAACAGAATTTTAAATAGTTCTTACATTAGCAGCAAAGGCTTTACGTTCCTACATTTTCCTCTATTTCATTTATTTCAGATAGCATAGTTGTATTCATAAATATTTCGCACATGAATTTATCAGAGGATACCATAAGTCAGCCGATTTGTATTTCTACCGTGATAATTTTCTCTTAGGAGTAAACGTTGCGATGAAATCGCAGAACATTTACCATGCTTACGTTTCCATTCATTTTATCGTTGGTAAGGAAATTCTTGGTAAGAAGAAGCAAATATAACGCATGTCACATACCACGTACACTTTTTTATCTGTTTATTAACAATAACAGATACAATAAAGGCATCTCTACTTGGCGAATGAGAGTTTTTAAACATTCTTTCGCTTTATACCGTACCGCTTATACGCAGCCTATCGTAAAATAGATTGAAGTCACCGAGCCGTGAGGTACGAACGCAAGCGTATACACTTCTCTACCCATTTGTGTGCATACGTGTACGCACAAAGCGAGGAATATGTGAGTCGTATCATGGTGGGTCGGCGAGAAAATTGCGCTTGTTCGTTTCACTCCAGACTGTCTCTCTCACCCTTTCATCCCTTTACCCTCTCCCTACCATTCTACGTTCTCCCCTATCTCCACTAATCTTTTTCTACTACTCTCTCATCTTTTTTTCTACTTTCCGACTCTCTCTCTCTCTCTCTCTCTCTCTCTCTTCTGTCACCACATAATCTCAACCTACTCCCTTCATATAAATTTCACTCATTGCTCCTATCGGTGATGGAAAATGAAAATCTGAAATATTTTACGATAATAAGAACGAAGATTAAGCATTCAATACAATTGTAGAAAAATTTAGAAAAATAAAAATAAACGATCCGATCTATAAATTAAACATATTAGGTTGTTCGGAAAGTAATTTCGTTTTTTCCCAACAGAGGACTTATTGTATTTTTTCACAGCCAACTTCACACTTAAGCCGCATAATCATATATTTTGACAGCTGATATAGCAAGGCTTGCTTGTGAAAAAAGTTCGATTGATTCTACGCAGTAGTTTTTGGTTGATGCCCTATCAAATATGGAAAGTGAAAAGCAGCATTTTCGGCATATTTTACTTTTTTACTATCGAAAAGGTAAAAATGCTGTTCAAGCAAGAAAAAATTATCCGATGTGTATGGAGAAGATGTATTGACAGAACGCCAGTGCCAAAACTGGTTTGCAAAATTTCGATCCGGCAATTTTGATGTTGAAGATGCACCACGTTCTGGAAGGCCAGTTGAAGCTGATGAAGACACAATAAAGGCATTAATTGATGCAAACCGGCGAATAACAACTCGTGAGATCGCTGAGAGATTAAATTTATCGAATTCGACCGTTCATGATCATTTGAAACGCGTCTGATTGAAAATCGTCTTTCATTTTCATAAGAAAAAACGAAATTACTTTCCGAACAACCTAATACATACGTACATTTACGTGAAGACTACCCAATCAAAGAATAGAGAAATCCAAATTAATTAGTATGATACTCGGAGAATAATTTCACCTAGAGAATGTAAAGCTATAGATAATATACCTATAGTTCTAACAAGGGCGCAGCCTGTGTTGGCTCTAGTTTAACAAATCACGCGACTGTACGAGCACGACGACGAATCGTTAATCATTACGCGTGAATTTCACGTTTCCATTTGTCACCAACAAACATCCGTTTTTCCTTTTTCAATCGTCGAACCGTCTCTCCCCCTTCCCTTCGCCCGTCAGCTGGCGATTATTAACTCGTTATTCGTACTGCAATGCCGCACGGTACATTCATACTACTCGCGCGTCGTGTACGAAGAATCGCCAAAATGTTACATCGTAGATTCCGATAAATCCTATTCTCGCATCGCTATGAATGACTCCATTGTTTTCATGAATAGAAAATGAATCAGTAGAGAAATACATTGTCGTCTCGCTTTGTTTGCGAATATAATGTCAGAATTGCGAAGAGGAGAGGAGGAGTTTATTCTTTCAATAGATTGAGATCCGGAGGTTTTTATTTTTTAATGTCAAAAACTTCAGCGGTACAAGATAAAATATAAATAAAAACCTATCACTTCTCCCTAATTTGCTTTACAACATATTCAAAGATCCCAAATTGTTGAAAATCGTCAAGGGTTTTCAAATACATCAAATAATAACGCAGGTATTTTGAAATTAACGAGCATGCAGTTAAAGGTTAAAGATTTCATCACCGTAACATATAATTTTGCAACAGGAAAGGACTATACCCAGTTGTATAGGGAAATTTGGGTCCCGGATGAACAACTTTGAGACATGCCTACAATTTTAAGGTATCAAAAGACAATCAAAAATTCCATAAGCCCAACTTTATAGGAGAGGAGAGTTTCCCGAGTGCTAGAACTATCCAAAGTTCGCTATTATAACCATGTACCACTAATCTTATCCACTTCTCCGCGATGACGGCGGCAATGGATTGTACCAAAGACATTGAAGTAATATCTAAAATGTATTTGATACAGTTCATTAATCCGGCTAAGTGCCTGGTCGCGATTCATGTCATCACATCACAGAAATTCGGATTTGCTAATGACGGCGATGATGTTCGCCCTGGGAGGGAAGATGGACAAGCGACGTACCAATCGGGATAAACCAGCCTTTGGTCATCCCGAAGCAGCTACTGGTCAGATCCACTGTGGGCAATGTGGAAAATATTTAAAAAACCAGTCCCTTAAACATTTGTTGGCTGGGAATCGAAATGCTAGATTTCTTGGAACAAAAAACCTAATAGATTCCACAAGAGCCCCACTCAACACATTTCAATACATATATTTCATGCCTGTTAGTAACGCCATTATAAAAGAAAACGTATTAAAACGAGAAATGGAAACGTTACAGTTAAAAATATTGAACCGCAGCCTCTTTGTCAAATCAATTAAAACCTTTTATTTCACTTTGAGTGTCTCTCTCTTTCCTCTTCATCAGTTAATATATATCACTTATAACCATTTATTTGGGATCTAAAAAAGATTTCAGTTGTCCTTATCAAGATTAGATATATTTCAGATACTAGATGATTCGAGAAATCGAATAAAACCAATCCTATAGTACACAATACATGGTCATAATAGGTTTGAACAGTTCATAGAACTTTGAACAGTTATAGCACTCAAGGGACTCATTTTACAAAGTTGTGCATATAGAAGGATTGTAGAGTATAAAAAAAGGATTAACTCTAGCTAAGTCTCAATGCTGTTCAGTCGGGACCCAAACTGGGCATAGTGTTTTTAAACAATTTTTTAATGAAAGTTTTTTAGATTAGTATAAATTCAATATAATTATTATACAATATAATTATTTTCTGCATGGAAGTAATGTATTTTTATAACACAATGTTTCAAGGAATTAATGACTTTAATTACAACAGCCACAATCTTCTTTAATTCGAAAAATGAGAATATCCATAGAGCAGTTAGCAACGCGGTTACGCCGTTGATATAATACCTCCGTCTTTTAATGTCGACTAAGGGGTACGTCAAGGGGTAAGATTATACAGGTTCTCTTAATAACGTAAAAAAATCTTTGCCGGTTTCATTAAACGCGATTATTTACAGATTCTGACTGCAGAGAAGACAAAAACATTCAGAGAAAAAAACTTCAATATATTTTCCTAAAACGTAAAACTTAGAAAAATAATTTATTAATATTTAAAAATAATTTTTAAATTTATTTTTTATTCCTTTTCACACAGAAAAATTTAAACGATTCAATAAAAACGAAAAAATCAGGATATCTTTTCATAGGCCTGATGAAATGGGTATAAATATATTAAAGTATAAAAGTATATTTGTCCCCATACATCTAAGAGCAATGTAGTCTATAAGATATCGTGCAATAACTGTAATGCGTCGTACGTTGGACAGACGGGCAGACAATTATAAAGAATTATAGAACATCGTAATCATATCAGACATAACACTTCTGTCCTAACGTTCTGTCATAACGGAGCACAGGCTGCAGTTTGATCATAATTTCCAATGGGATAATGTTAAAATTTTAGATGATGAGCCTTGCTATAGAAAACGCTGTCTGGAGAGGGCTCAATTCGGCAGCCGAAACTTGTAATTTCAACTGTG
>NW_017305392.1:268420-275659 GCF_001594115.1 Trachymyrmex septentrionalis | reverse complement strand
TTATTTTTTATTATATATTTCTTTAATTTTACTTTTTTCTATTTGTAATTTATTCTTTTAATTGTGCGACTTTTTTTTTAATAAATGTGTTGACTCTTACTTTGCCCTTTATTTATTGTTATTTATTAGAAAAATAATATAATACTTTATTAAGATATGCATATATGCATGTTATTATATATTATAATATCTAGTATATTTTCTCTAAATAAACATGAAAAGAAAAGAAAAAAATCCAGTATATCTTTCTGCATAAGATCTAGAAATATAACGTGGTATATCTTTTGTATAGAATGTATTATAAAATATATATATATAGGTATACATATGTATACTGTCATACGTATATATTCTAATGTTACATGTTATAATATATTGTATTTGTCGTGAAAGAAAATACAATAAAAATAATATATCGCTTTTTCAAAAGAAATTTTTAAAACAATACACAAGCTTGAATTAAAGAAGGCCGGTGTAGATTACAATTGCAGATTTATCATTATGTTCTCTCTCGCAGATAAACGAAAAACAATATCTCATTTTGATATTGTTACGAAAAGATTAATTAGATAGCACTTGTGAGATTGTAGAGTTCCTTTCGGTTGAAAAACTATCTTCGTCATTTTTCTAACAACTCCAAACGAATTAACGCGTCAGATCCTTATTCGCTCGTTGTACTTTCTCAGCTTGAAATACCGTAAAGACGATCCATCATTTCTCAGCTTTACAGGACGTGAGCACAGGTGTACAGGTATAGCAGAATTCCGTAGAAGCAGGCCACACGTGTCCAGGAAGCGGAAGAGTTTCTCAAGGATCCTCAGGAATCCATCTCGGAAGCCTTGAAGCACTCGTTTCGTTTCTGCCATGCTCGGTGTCGCACGGTCCGCAGATGTATCCAGTGATATAACATACAGTTATGTCCGACTCGATGGAAATGTCGATACTTTTATATGCAATATAACTGAATGCTTCAAGTTGCATTAGTAAATGTCGTAAAAAGCAGCAAATTTCAATAAATATTTGTAAATATTTATTGCAATAATATCAGAATATATATCATCTGTATAACGTTGTTTTACGTATAATATATTTGTTATTTTGAAAATTTAAATATTTCTTCAGTTTTACGGTAATAGATTATAAGTACTGCATATATATATATATATGTAGGATAGATACATTTACGGTATCGTATACGAATGAAATAAAACTTATTTTTCTTCTCTACCTCGAACGTTTATCTGCTTGTCGAGCGAACCTGAAGATGGAAATCGCTTTTTGCAACTAAAAGTTGGTTGTGCATCCCTAAACTGCGCAACAAATGCGTCAACTTTTATCCTCCGACGATTCGTCGTTAGCAAGAAGTCGAACGTAGTTTCCTATTGCTCTTCGAGTTCCGCGTACATCATTAATCTTCTTTCCCCATTGCCTCACATGTGCTAAAGGGACATGTGAATCGATCCACATGTTCAATACACTGACTCGCGCACGGTCGATTGACACAGTTAATTCACAATATACGGAGAGCTAGCAGCAACCAATATCAAGTTATGTGCAACATATATAACGTATGTAACAAGAGTAATGTATTGTTGCTTAACATTTCGTTGAATTTCCGAGTATCATTCTAAAATAAATTTTACCTTGTTCAAAGTAATCAATATGACAACATCGTCTTCATCACTTAATTAGTGTATACGAATGATTAATATTTCACAGACTAATACGTTTACTAGCCATGTTAGCTAATTTAATTAGCTAACATAGGTAGTATATCGCTTGATAAATTTCAGACATTATGAGCTGCACGCAAATGCTTTGTGTCTATTAATAATTTCACGATATATCACGTAATTTGGCTTGCGTGATACGCATACGAGAAAGAAATTCTTTAAGCGTTTGCATAATTATTTCATCTATTAGGCTGCTATGTTTGGATTATCATGTAAATAACAATTCAGCGAGTTAGAAGGCGGTGGGCGGATGGGGAAGGAAATGCAGGGCTTTGCTAAAACAGGTTACTTGAGGGAATAGCAAAAGGACTTTTTTTATTGCTATGCAAATAAGGCTAACTTCAATCTCACCGACACACTGCAAACTCGATTTTTACACTTCAAGATAGTTTCGTCTTCTCTTGCTATAATTTTGAGAGAATATTTATATATTTTTCAACTACGATTCTCTCTCGAATGTTTGAAGGATAAATTTGTATAATATTATAATAACGTGAAGAATTGAGAACATATTTTCTGGAATATTCTGGCAAATTTCTTTACCGATCCCAAAACTACAATAAAATAAAAAATAACATAATTGCTTTTATGTTTTACTAACGTTCGTTTGTTTTTATTGTTTTTATTGATTTTCCACCAATGTACATATACAAGCAAGAAAATATCGGGCAAATGCGGTAGTAGAGAATCAAATTCAAAAAATTTTATGAAATAGTTTCTGTTATTGTTAAATTATTTGGATTTTATAATAAATCAACGTTTTAAGAGATTCAATATCTATTCTGGAATGCTAATGTAAAGTTAGGTGAAGCATGTTCGACAATCGGATTTAATTCGGATTTTAAAAGTGCGTCGTTTCGCAGGATTCATCTAAGAGTCCTCCAAGCATCATGTTAGAAATTATCAATGTACAAACTTTTTACAGTTGTAGAAGAAGTGTTCTCTCACTCGCGTGCCTATACACACATATACGTGTATGTCCATCTTCTTATCCTTGCACGCTATAACTCTGTGGATATATCAAGAATACATGAACACTGAAACTTTTCGACGATATGCGATATTCGTCGAATTTACACAAACTTTGCCGTTCTTAATGTCATCTATTTTAGTCTACGAAATTGCGTTACACATCCTGTCTTTTGCTGTCTCCTAATTTTTCTGCTTGTATTTTTCACTTTATTCTCACTTTATCCTAGCAATAGAATCGACCAAATTTCTCTACAATCTAACTAATTAATTATAATTAACCTGCACCGTCATCATTAATAATATTCTAATCTATAATTGTTTAATCTATAATTTGAATTTTTATTTTGTGAAATTGTAAACAAATATATCAAGTAAATAAAATAATTTAATATATCAATTTTATATTGTAAAAAATTTACAATAGAAAACACATAAATAATTTGTAACATTGAAAAGAGCAGATGAAGAAAGTAATTATGTATAAAATCATAAAACCGAAAAAAAATAAAAAATTTATAATAGAATTAAGTAACTAATAATGGTATAAATAAAAATATGTTTTTATGGAAGTTCAAACTAACTGATTAAATCTGTTCAACAAAAGTTTATTTAGATTTTTACACAAGCACGAATTACGACACTAGGGATATCGATCCTATCTACTACGTACCGTCTTTTCTTGTTCCTCCCTCAGCTGGGGAAGAACGCCGTCGAATAAAACACGATTGGGCTTTTCGCACACCGATGCAGTGCGAGCGGATGGTCGACATTAATGGGGCGGACGCGAAATGGGAAAACTCGGTGCAGTGAAATTTTCGCGCGGGTTGTTTGCCACTGACTAGCATCCAACCCCGTCTTTCTTCACTCCCTCCCCTGTGTGCCGTCATCGCTTGTCACTCTTCTTTTTTCTCGTTTGCTGTTTTCGTTACTCTCTGGTGCAATCCGGTTTCGTAATTCCTTTTATTGCTCGCATGTAAAACTATATTGTAATCTGTTTTAGGAATATTTAATTTTAACTTTTTTTTTAATAAAACAAAAAAATAAATATTAAATAACAATAAGTTAAAATTGTATGCCATTACATTTCTGTTACCTATTGACAAATTGAAATCTAACTTTTTCAATAAAATAATCGCCTAAATAAAAATCTAGATTTTTGTAGGTGGCAAAATATGAATGTGTGTGTATATTATATATATATATATACTATATAAAAAGATAAATTTTTAAAAGTTAAATATATGTATAATATCTGGGTTTAATAGTTTATCCTAGTTATCAAAGGATCAAAAGAAAACAGCATTTCTCAATTTCAAAAGTATGTTCTTAAGATAATTCCTTCCATTTCTTCTACCACATTCTGACTTGACACTTAACAATTCTTCTGTAACATTGAAAACGATAATTAAATTGAGCAGATATAGTACGATGTGCGTCGGATATGAAATATTGTAATTGTTATGAGCAAAGTCCGCAATGCTGACATTATATGCTGACATTATATGACAGATAATTCGGGCAATGCCCGGGCCATGCGGACTTTAACCATAACATAATAACTCCAACATTAACGATCGCGCATGTACGCAAAAGAGATTGTCCGCACGACCCTAAGTAACTAATACGACCTTAATATGTGTAGAAAGTAATATACGAGCAAATAGAAAAAAAAAAACGAAATAGAGCAATGGAACGTGGAGAGGCATAAAATAACCCCTCATACCTCGTACAATAAATGGTCATTTTAATCCCATAGACGAGTCCGTTATAAGTTCCTTTTTTATTTATCGGTTTGCGGCGTAAACCGCTTTAGCCACTGCCATCGTTATGTGTTTTATTTTTGTAATTGCGCTGGTATCTCAAAATTTTTTAATATTTTTTACGTACATGAAAGAAGTAAAACGTTTTTATAACATAAAATATTCAATATGAATTATTTATGATTGTAATTATACAAAATATTAATCTAACAATAAAATAAATAATTTATAATTTAAAAAATTAACATAAAGAAATAAATGCGCTTAAATGTCATAAAATTCACATATTATAAAAAAAAATAATATTGCATGGATTTTCGCTACCAATAATGTGTAAAAACCAAACAAGAGAGATTTAATGATGGGGAAGATGAATATTGCGGCGAGCGAACGAGATGAGCCATAACACCTCGTATATAAGCATTTAGTCTTTATATGCGTAAAAAGTGAATTCAGTAACGAGCATTTTCAACAACGTTCGTCGGGGCTTAAAACATTATCCCTGCTGAGTCCACCCTTTCTCGCCCTAACTCTCTCTCAAAAGTCGAAAATCCTGCAGCGAATTGGTACAGCCGGTAGTTCGCAGATTTCAACGTAAAAGAACGACACTGACAAAAATATCACTTTACAGAACTAGTTTGATTAAAACATTAAAATCAATTGTTCATTCCTTATTAACTTAAACGTTAAATGGCAAATGATAATTTAAATATTATTTTTAATCAAAGCTACAATATAATAAACATAATATTGCATACATAAATTAAATAGTAGTTTTTTTTTCTAAATGTAAATTAGCCCATACGTCAAAATAATAACATGACATTAATAATAACATTTTTTATGAAAAATGAGAAAAATATTTTTTTAAAACTAAAAGTAATGGAGACAATGAGTGCAGTATTATTATACTATTTTCAAAGAAGCAAAGAAGAAATACTGGAAGTATTGGAATATTGCGAAATGAGACTTGTCGCGAGAATGATCGCGACAAGATCGTGTTGAAATTTATAATAGGCTTAAAATATATATTGAGTGCTAAAAGGTTAGATCACATTGTAAATATATATAGTGGAGACAGATTGAAATCTAGTCACACTCAACGTCCATCCTATTCTATCGCTATCTATATCTATAATAATACATCTTTGCGCCATCCGGATCCCTTTGATTCTGTCCCTCCCGATGGTGTACAGGATGTACACTGTGTATACACTTCATACAATATTACGATTCGATCAGATCGCCGATTGGCCTACTGCTGAGATTCAATTGTCCGCCAGAAGCTGATACGAAGCATTCCCAATCGCGAGATTCTCCGCTCCGAGCATCATTACACTTGATTCACACTATACATGTACACTAGATTGCTTCACACGTGACATGTTTGGGCGAGAAACCTTTAAATGAAATATTCTTCACCTGACCAAAGTAAATAAAAAATTGAAAATATCAATAGAACCTAATCAACTCTAATGAAGTCTTGTGAAAATGCTGAGATATTAAAAAACATTTCTATTCTAGAGATTACGTATCTCGAAACGAGATGAAAACCACAAAAATGAGCAAATTCGCTGGGTGTCGGCCGATGAAATTGATCACACAAATGTTCTAGCGAATTTGCTCACTTTTACCATCTTTACCTGACTTAAAAATACACACTCGGTTCCCCAATATAAAATACAATATTTTCTCAAAATACAGGTACTTAAACAAATATACGTAAAGGTAAAATAAGAAAAAATTAGATGTATCGATTACTTATTGTGTGCATGAGCAACGAAATAGAATTACGGACAGTTGTATACAATGTTTTTAAATCAAACTAAAACTACACTCGTTGTGACCGATTCAATATTTTCCATCGATCTCACAATTCATTTTTACGCTGATGGTCCAATTTGAAGTGCTGAGTTCTATTCGTGATACTGCGGTGTGCGATTTATTCGGTCGGGCGGATCTTCGTTTGTATGTACGAGCCGCCACTGGGCCATTTGTACGAAGTAACGTTGGTTCATGGCATCCGTGATTTGGGTCGGATTGGTCGGAAGGCGAATGGTAGAGTAGACTACGGCTGTCGAACGTGCCGCTGTTAACAGTTTCCGGAGAGTTAACAAGGTTTCGGATTCGCGATGCCGCACAGGACAATAGGACGACATTACGACCGGCCTTCTCTGGATATCGAAACCTGTTCCTATTCGACACCGAGTTCCTATTTATCCATACAGAGAGAAAGACTTAACTTTTCTCTCCTTCTTCTTGTTACAGTTTTAATTACCAAAAGAATCACTACATAGTGAACATATGATAATACGAAATCAAAAGATTTGATAATAGATCTTCAAAACTTTAACTCTTTAAAAAAAATAGTCCAAATTAAATTGCATATCTTCTTACACTCAATTATAAACTTCCAATTTCCATAGAAAAGAAAAGCAGAGAACGAAAAGTTTAAAATATAAATAATATGTATAAAAAAGAAAGTAAAAAAAAATAGATTTCTTTCTTAGAAATGATTAAACTGAAGTTTTAGAGCAACCAATATCCTTCGATATTAAGACACGTCTAAAAAAGGACTCACTAAATTCCTCCTTTTATCTCCCTTTCCGATTCCTAATTATCGGTATACATACGTGATTTGACTGTTAGAGATCTGACTTCATTTTCAACACGTATCGTTCTTTCCCGACACACGTTCGCTAAATACATGAGGCGACGTGGAAATACGCGCCAGAGAAAAACTGTCTGTGCAAGTCCTCGCGGCGAAATTCGAT
>NW_017305392.1:248406-268320 GCF_001594115.1 Trachymyrmex septentrionalis | reverse complement strand
ATATATATATATATATATATATATATATACATATAAATGATACATGTTACGATACATAAAAGTGCTCGGTTCAATTTTCATATAAATACGATATTTTTGATAAATAAAAATTTCTACCAAAAAATGAAGAAAATAATATTTTTTCTAAACAATTTTGTTGGAATATGTTGATCTTAATAGTCCATTATAAAGAATACAATTATATAAATAAGAACATTATTCAACAAAATGGCTTCTTAATTTATTCATCAAAAATCTCTTTTGCCTGACAATTGTCGCTGAAATTATTCATGAAAAAAGCTCGTTCACGCCTGCGAAAAACTCTGGAGATAATAACGAATCATTGCGATAACCGTATTGCGTCAAACTTTACTTTATTCATACGCTTCATTATTTGAATTCCTTTTATGGCCGGTTCATTACTTCTAAATTTAACGAAACGAACGTATGCAAATACCGTTTGCCGCGTGTTCAGCCACGTTGCTCATGTATAGGCATGGAACTCGCGTAACAATGGGGCGTGTCTTACAGCGCGCCGCAAACTTCAACGATTATTAAGCGTACCGTCAGACCTTTCAGAGTACGGCGCTTCAACTATTCGTTACTCTGAATAGACGATGCTTGTACTATAAGGTCTTTTCAAAATATAAAATAGCACATTTTCCAAATGTATATTTGCAAATGTGTGCAATCATTACATTAAAATTCATTCCACGAAATAAATTGATAGCGATTAAAAGGAAAGAAACAAAATTTGTTCGTTACGGTGATTGTATTATATGTATATACGATACACATTAGATACCGAAATTTTTGATAAAAAGAAAGTATTAAAGGTGTTTCCTTTCCTCTTTAAATAAACTGGCATAAAGTAATTTTTTAAAATAGCGCTGCATCGCTATCGACTATAGACTGCAATATTTTGCTCTACCTTTTATAGAAACTGTTACTGTTATATTGCTTTATATGTCATATTAGGGGACAGCACTGATAGGAAGTTATTTCCCATAAAGCTGCAATTCTCTTTGACACATATTAAAGTTTATGTTGTCCAATAGCTCCATTTACGCTCTACCATACTCATGAGATTCCAATCGTGTTTCGTAAAACGTTTTTCGAAATCACTTAAAACGTATAAGAGGCAAATGTTTTAATAAAAATCAAATGATTGATAAATGTTTTGTGTAATTAAATAACGTCTCGTACATTTCACATGCACACATTTTTGCAAAAACTGAGAGACACACAGTTATCTATAACCGATATAATTCCAATTGCCTATGATAGAGGAGGTCGGGACTCATTGGTATAGTTTTCAGAATTTTGGCATTACTTTGAAAACAACTCTAATTAGTATGATTAAATAGATTTTCTCTTTCTTTTATTGTAATACTTGTTCGACTTAAACTTGATGAAACTTGGGGAAAAGTATCTATGTGTTATATAAAAGAGATATTTTGTGGTTACTTTTCATTGTTTCTTTCGTCATAAATACATAAATACATAAATACGGAACACAATGCCAACTTGCCTCTTGTGCCAACGAGTCTACGAGTCATATAGGATTTTATTCAGAATCTTGTGTGTGTTCTCAACGAATCTCACGAAGAGAGAGAGAGAGAGAGAGAGAGAGAGAGAGAGAGAGAGAGAGAAATTCACAGAAACTAGGATTACATCTTGCTCCGTGCCGCATCACAAAAGAGGGATAAGTTTCCGGGTGGTCCATTTGTTCTCACCCTCATCCTTGTACTCTCACTCACAGAAGCGGATACACTGCAGCGAACGCTGGAGGTCAGCACCTTAAAGACTCACCCTCATCGACAGCTTTTACGCGACGGGCGGGCGAGTAGATAAGTGGAAGCAGGAAGGCAAGCGCCAGTGAGAAAAGGAGTAACTCGGTAATTGTGTTTTCCACACTGAAACACGAAGGCACGAACCAGCCACCCCATTGGCGTGCCATAGCGTCCCATCGAGCGAGATAAAACGTTTATAGTCTCGTGCCTTGTCTCCCTTTATTTTCGCAGAATCTCACCTCCTTCTTCCAAATTACTTCCCTTTCTCTGCACGCGTCTATCTCTTAAATATCCCACTCTCTGTATCTTCCAATTCTATCTCGATCTATATGGAGCGTTTGAACTTTACACTGTAAAAGATACACAACCGTAAAAGACGTATATCGAGGTTGAAAATAGTTCAAGAGAATATTACAAACTACTCAATATATTAGATATTGAGTGAGAAATTTATTTCTAACAATATCTGTTGTATGTAGTTTTATTATAACTTAAATGGTCAAGCAAAAATTAAATTTAAAACGAAATATTTACATATAGATTCGATACTATTAAAAAGAAAACGACTTTTTATTTCATATTTATTTGATCTCTGTGCATTATATCTTTCAGATTTCAGAGTTACATTCATATCGATGTATACGAATTAACACGAGATATATAATTTCCTTTCTCTACTAGCAAAATGGAAATAATGGTTGATACGAAAGAAAATTAAATTAATATTAGAAAAGGTCGAGAAGCGAACAGAGAGAGAGAGAGAGAGAGAGAGAGAGAGAGAGAGAGAGAGAGCAAAAATAAAATAGAAAAAGCGCTGCCCCGTTTACGCTCGTTATCGGTCCGAATTGTGAATCAGCCATTTATATGTTAATTCGTACCGTCTCGTATCATTTGTATCGATCGAAAATCCACCGAGCAAATACCGAGAAATGAGTAACGATTGAAGAAATTAAGTAACCAAGTATGCGATTTTAATTCGTCACCCGTATTCACCACTTTAAATTCAGATGAAATTAGAGATTCACAAAACTGATAGCAGAACAGATGATAGGCGAAGTTCGGATCGCGGCGACATTTGACATGTACGTCAACGCGGGAAGATCGAATTCACCGCTACATTCGGTATTCATAGAAAAATATTTTGCTGGCATGAGTGCGTCCCACAGAAAAGCAAACGCAACATGAAGACCGATTTATAAAAAAAATCTGTAAAAAGAGATAAATCCAGTTCAGTATTCAATACAATATTTTTTTTTTTAGGTAATTGTGATCGATATTTAAACGCTTAGTGTCTCACTGTGTGTTGAGTATATCCCAGAATATCCAATAACTTTGAAAAAGAAAGTATATATATTTTATTGTACTGCACGGAAAGAAGCATTTTTTTGCTGAAATATTTAAAAATTTAGATACATATAAATCTAAAAATAACTTTGTTGAATTATCAAATAATTGTATAGAATGCTCAAGCTGATTGCAGGATATGCAGAATATGAAAATTATTTGCATTCTGCTTGAGTTTCCTACATAATTATTTTGATGATCTACCAAAATTATTTTCGGATCCGTGTCTAGCTAAATTTTTCGATATTTCAGCAAAATCGTTCTTTCCATACGCATTCAATCTCTATCAAAAAGATTGAATTATTCAAGCTATAAAAAATGAACAAGTAGGTATATATGGTCCAAATGTTGACTAATATATTATACCGCATATAAACTGTTTACGTCTTATTTATAAAAAGAAGTCTAGCAAAGATTTCTTTTTGTATTTAACTAGCTCCGCTAGCCGCAGCCTCATGTAAACAGGGATTAACCTATGAAAACAAGTGAAATCGTGATTCCTCCGTCGATGCTGAAGTTCGGACAACACTCGACTTCAGCGGCGAAGCACTCACCGAGGCAAGTTTTCTATGGACGGATAAACTCCGATCTCCTGAGAACGAGCATTGCGAAATGGGTTCCTCGTCGGAGATTCTGTTCACTTCCCAACATTATCCGCTCCTGCAGAATTCAGGAGGAATAATGCATTGAATTCAGCCGCAGGTTTCGGACGACGTCGAATTGCACTGTTGACACGATTTGTTGAGAAGATAACGACGTATTCTTAAACATAACTGTTAGAAAGAAAATAATGAAGAATTGGATCATAAGATTTTCACAACTAAAGAATATTCTTATGTTAAAGAGAAATACATTCGATAAAATGAATGCTAATAATAATGTAAAATAAAGATTCCGAAAGAGAAATTATAAAGTATAATAAATTTCTCCATTATTCAAACGCTTTTTAATGGGCATAAATCACTACATGTAAGTAGATTTATATTGAGACCATTTCCAACTTTTCAGCTCTGCCTAACGAACGCTAAAGCTTCACATTTCCTGAGACTAGGTAATTCGCATATACATTATTGTAGTAATAAACTAAAAAGCCTGATTGTGAAATTCTATATAGTAAATCCGAAATACGAAGTGCCACTGCATGTACATACACGCCACTCTACGTTAATACAACTTGCACCGATCGTTATCGAAGTTGAATGCAAATCCTTCCATAACGGGCACTCGTGTACTAGCTATAATATTCCAGACCGACTTTAATGGCACACGAGCGTGCTCTTCGCCCTTTTCTAACAATAAGAGAGAGAGAGAGAGAGAGAGAGAGAGAGAGAGAGAGAGAGAGAGAGAGAGAAGAGGGCAATAAGCAGAAAGGAGTGGAGGTTTTACTCGCTTCCAAGCTATATCGCAATGATCCGATATACATATATATTCTTTTCTTTATCTTTGTTGGCGACATCACAGCTGCAAAGTTTTCAAACTCGAAAGTCAACTGAATAAGGAAATCGCGCTAAATGAAAACGCATTTTTTATTCTTAATGGCAAATGAACAAAGAACAGGAACTTAGGAAAGAAGAAGACGGTACTTGCTCTCTCTTGCATTTCGTCATCGTTGTTTTTGAACGTATCTGTCTATCGATATTAAAGATCCTAACTAGAAGGAAAATTTAACGTTGAAAAAATTTTAACAAGACACGAAGTCGACGGCGTGACACCTTTTTTATCCCATTACTCTTGTTTCTCCATCATCTTTCCCATTTTCTATGTAGAGGGAGAGGATTACGATGAGAAAGAAGAAGTAGATCGCGCTGTGTTGACAAAATATGGCATCAGCAATTTTCAGATAGAAGGAAATTACGAGAGAAAAATTCATAAAATTTGTTATTTTCATATGTTTATTGATAATTTTTTTTAGAAAAATTTTTTCTTAAATACAAATAAACAAAGGAACTTATATTCGGTCAAAGTAGGTTTTAGTAATAATATTTTTGTGTGAACTTTATAATTTCTTTCTTGAGAGAAGAACTTGAAATTTTTGTGTACGGAAAAAGACACTTTCAGAAAAATATATAATTAAAAACTAGAGAGATACTAAAACAACTTTTTATAAACGTAATCTTTAAAAATTTTGTGAGAAAATGACGCATAAAAAGTTGCAAAAAATAATTTTATCAAAAGTTATAAACAATTTTTTAAAATATTTTTATTTTTATTTTGCCACGATTTGGCGAAAACCCAACAAAATTTTTGAAACGTTTCAACGACATTCTCTTGGTAAACGGTACCTTCATCGATCGAACTTCTAATATAAATATAAAATTGTTGTCTTCGGAAATAGCAACAAACAAAATATATATTTTTCGAAAAATTATAATTAATTCCATTAATTTAAAACTTATTATTAAAAAATACTCTTTTTTAAAATCTTTTTAAAGTTCAACCAATAAATATTTTTAAGACATTAAAAAAGCTTATTTATCTATTTTCGTTTGTGAGATATTGAGGTAAAAGAAAAAATTCTATAATTTTTTAAATTGTTTATTATATTATTACAATTTTTAAAATTACTTTCTTGCAACTTTCCATGCGTCATTTTTTTCTCACAAAATCTCTAAAATTGATAAAAAGTTTTTAAATATACTTTTAATCCTCAACGTTTTACTGGAAGTATCTATTTCCGTACGCAAAGGTGCTATAATCCTATAATCCTCTTTAAATAAATCTTCTTCAAATAATGTTTCCTCTGGATAATAAACAATTATCTTGCATCAATATCTAGTACTAGTTCGAACAGCTTGCATTGTATGCGATAAAGCTTAACGAAATTATGCAACATTGGAATAACAGATAATGGAAAACAAGATTTAATATTTTTCTTGAAAGCTTATATAATATCTGCGCAGAAGGATAAAATTCGATTCCACCAAGTAAAACAGATAATTAAATTTTTTCTTGCTTATTTGCGCCGTCACCAAATAGAACGCATGGAACATGCAAAAACTTGCCCAAATACAATACTACCTATTCGGTTGTCCCAATCCCCGCAGGATAGCAAAGAAACCAGCGCAACGGTAACAAACGTTCGCCGTCTCTTATATAAACTATCCACTTCCACGCTCGTTCTTCTTCTACACTTTTAAGCGATAACGAACGTTACCAGCCCTGAGGGATCGGATCGGCAGTGGGTAGTGGGAGAACAGGGTGAAAAAGAGTCTGCAAAGTACTGTCGGCAAGATAGCTCCACGTTAAACATGAAAAATACTTCTCGTTAGCGAATGCTAGCAATGTTGGATTGTTTTGAAAGAAGCTGGACTGTGTTTTCAAAAAAGAAAAAAAAAACATGTTTCTATAATAATTGAATAAGTGAATAAACCGATCTGTTTATTTGGACGATAATAATAATAAGAATAAAGCTTCATTATCAATATCTAATCTTTCTAGAGGAATGCATCGTCAAAAAGAAAGAGAAGTCTGGCGTATTAACGGACTGAGCGGAAAGAGCGATTTCGCTGAAGCCGCAGCATCGGCGGAAGGGTTAATTTCCCCGTCTTGACAGGACTACCCGGCCTCGGACCTAATAGTTTCCGCGTTACAGTCGCTGGGAACATTATAAAGGCACCGTACAACTTCGCGAGTGGATGACAACTCAATTTCAAGTTGTGCACCGACGTTGCTCGCGTGCACTTCAAACTCCCGTCCGTAACGGCGTGCCATCTCAACACCGGACGGGCCGGGCCACACTAGTGTATTCAAGTATGGATGCATACGATAGCGGGTCAACGAGTGATGAGCTAAGCTTTTTGCTTCGTCACTGGATGTAACCAATGTGAAAAAAGTGAAGCTGCGCTTTGAAAATATAATAGACCCAAAAATCGCGAAGAAGGAAACCTGAGCAACATTTTTAAAAGGCGGATCATTCTCTTGTCTTAGAGAAATCATATTCTGCGTTAAGAAAAACGATTCGTATAAACATAACTGATTAAGATAAATATAAATTATTGGCGATATTTCGAATTGTGTGTCACTTTTAATGAATTATTGCGGATTTATTATAATTTTTGAAATGTTAAAATAGTACACGACTTAAAAAAGGGTGATTTTTTTAAGGATTGTGAAACAAAAATAAAGAAAATGACATCGTAGAACGACACATAGAAGTCAACAAGTCAGTTATGATATACTTAAATAGTTGCGTCTTTCGCCGATGTTTATTAAGGCTTTTTTACTCAATATGATGTGTACTATCTATTAAATAAATGATATAATTTTTTTTAACATCCCGTATAAGATTATTGCAAAATTTATTCAAAAATTCTTTGAGATATCCTTCAATGTATTACCTCTAATATGAATGTTTTTCGCAGGATGCTTTCTAATAAAATTTTCATATATTGAATATACGGTTTAACTGTTAGAGAATAAGAATGTTTACGCAAACACATTAAATGATGCGCTTCCATAAAATCTACATTGAATCACAGTACAACTACACATAAAGGTACCAGGTCGGAACAATATTTTAATTACAACACGTCCGTAAAAGAGCCGATATTTTCGTTTCATAAAACTCCATTTTCCAGTCCATCGGATTTCATTCAATTACCTCATTCAGAATTGGCTCGATGATGTTTGAATTCGAATCCTGTCGCAAGTTAATAAGCCATGTTCAACGATGCCATCGGCTTTCCGCGCCGCAGATTCATCCTTTGATGCTGCTTTTGCCTCGTTGGCACTTCGTTTATTTAAAAATCCCACGTGAACTGAACTTGAGCAGATAAAAAAGTTAATTAACAACCGCAAATATAAATCGATAATTTTATCAATCCAAATCGTCATTTGTATATACATTTGTATACTCTTATACGAATATTTGCAAAAAATTTGCAAGTATATGCAACACACTCGAAATAATTTGTAAAATATTACCATCTTAATTCATAAAACGTATGGATTCATTCATCTAAAACCAATTTTTTAATTGAACAATAAGTTTAATATTAAAATTAATTTCAGAGTTACATTAATCCAAGATATTAATTAACTTACGTATAATATAGAAATTGTATGTTTTTTTAAACAAATCGATTCGAAATTAATATTATAGCCAATGAAATATGCAACCCTCTAATGCAGTTCAAATCTCTGTTTCTCAAGTTTTTTCATTAAATTGATCATAAAGTTAAGAGATTTACCACCAATTCTATAATTGAAATCTGGAGATAACAGCGAAACTGATGAGACAATAATAAAGTTAACGTTTATAATTCGCGCGAAGACATTTAATTCCCTCGACGAATTTAAATTCAGCAGCAGTCTACCGATTTATCGTCCTTCGCAGTTTGAAGTCAGACGAAATGATGGCCAGTAAACTCGGTGATGAGAAACGTCTAGTATCGACCCTATATCTACTCGTCGCGCAATCCTTCTGGCCTCGGAAGACGATGTGGCTATTATCCAGCTACCGCCATCACCACTGGTCCGGCGGGAAATTTGAAAACGCCAGCGAAAATGCCGGGCGAAATAGTCTGAGCGAAGGTGCTTACGCGTCCTTGTGCGCGGAATTCGATATCGATCCTGCGACAAGCGCTACCGTCGGTATTTTCCATCATCTTGAATGTCTCGAATCAAGAAAATATACGCAGCAAAAGAAGAACTGTGAGACAGAAGCAATAAAAGAAACTTTAGAAATATCAAGTTAGTGTGTTGTTATTTAGACAAATAAACAAAGCACGATATGATTAAAGGTATTTAATCATACGGACAATGTAACAGATAGTATAACTGTAAGTGCTCTGATAATTTTTCTCTATTTGAGTTCGTGAAATATACTTTGGTTCATGTAAATGTCATATATTTATAATTGAATGCATATAAAGATAAAATCAAATCAAATACGATCAGAATAAAATTTAACAAATATTAATAAATATTTTACATAGTATATAAATATTATATTTAAATATTATATTTACACATTATATTTAAATATTGTATTCTTCGTACACAAACAGAATATATGAAACGTTTAAGTCTTTAAATTTTAAATTCATTAAACTTACATGAAACCTTTAAACATTGGTTTCTTTTCGTAAAATTTGATAAATCCTCTTACTTCTACTTCCACTTTATATTTTCCGCTTTCAAAGATTTTCTATTGAAGGAAAGAAATGTTTGTGAATCGGGTAGAATTCCTTCTGAAGTCGTTTCGAGTACAATGAGCCAACTCGGCAAAGCAAACACGACCCCTCTTATTTCGCTTCAATTCTCGTCAGAAACTTGTAAATACACCTATGGTGCCGTCGTGTACTAGCTGAAAGTGCGATGTACAGTGTCAAAAGTACATCTTAAAATAAAAGCACGCTATAAACAATGTATAGCGTTGTAAGATTTTATGTGTGAAATTTTGTAAGTACATTTATTACACGTTTTACAAAAGTTAAAAATGAGAGGATTTATGAAATAGAGAATTTATCGATTTTAAGAAAGTAAATCAACATTTAAAAGTTTCATGTAGAAGTTTAATTTGAAAACTTGAAAATTTTATATAATACATTTACATATATGAGACGAATACAATATTAAACATTTTAAATTTTTATTTTAATCGTATTTGATTTTATTTTAACTTTATTTATATACATTCGATTGCACAATTATACATTTATAATAGCATTTCCATGAAAAGTATGTTCCATAAGCGAGAATAGAAAAATTATAATCGGAGCAATTATCTCCTTTCTTCCATTTCTTATTGCTTTATTTACATTATTTATTATATTATCTAAATATTCTTAATGTGTTCTGTTTATTTCTCAACAATATACTAACTTCTTATTATAAAATTTTTTTTCTACTCCCATAGTTATTTTTTCTCTACGTACATACATCTTGATTCGAGACATTAATATATTACAATAATATCATTTAATTGACAATTGAGAAAAATAAAAAGTGCAATTTTATTTCAGATTTACAACTCAAAAATGTCAGAGTCTGTGACGGAAAGCTGAATCTCATAGATTTCAATTGGAAGAGCCAGCAAACTTAAGTTAAAAAAATTTTAATCTGAATGTAGACCTAAAATCTATATAGGTTGCGAGGGGATCGATCGCCTTAGGCTTCCAATAATTCCACTTTACTATCGCACGTGCGTTTATCGCGTCTCTTTTTCTCCACAAAACAGGATGCACCTTATTCTTGTACAGCTCGTGTACATCCGCTGGCGCGTTCGGTGTAGGTTCGATTTATCGCTATACGCGTTCTAATGCAGCCGAGAAGTTCGCTCGTAAATCGCCAACTTTTCAATAAGTACTTCCATTCCCCCATCACTACTATCTGAAGGTCCAAAGATCGCGGGGTTGGCAGGGGCGAACAACGGATACGATTACACGAATATCCACGTCCGTGCGGATCCATATTTCAATTTTATACACCCGAGATTCCTACGTTGTTCCGCCCTTGTTTTTAACACGGCCGGCGATCGAGATAACGGTCCAGAGAAAGTTGCAACTTGTTTCACTGACTTGATGAAGAACTTTCACTATCCTAGTTCACAATCTTAAATAAGGATCTCGAAAAATCTGTGAAACTGACTATCCGTATAATGAAAAAGATTGTATTAGTATAAGACAAAGAAAGTTCAAATTGAAAACCAATGGAGGGAGGAGGGATGAGTCGGGATAAATTAAAAAAAAAACCGTCTTTAATTTGAGATACAAAGAATAGACTGTTACTATAAAAGTGTACAAATAAATATTTCTTTTCCGTTTTTCCTCAAAAATCATATAAAATAGAGGAAAATATTACATGGCGAATATGCAGAGTTGAAAAGATGAAAGAATATTTTAAAAGAAGAAAAACCTGTGGTGAAGAGAAAAAGAGATATATTCTTTTGGCAGCCAGAAGAGGCTTTATAAAATATTCACAAATACGTGGCCATGAGTCTTTGAGGGCTGATATCAAAATAGAGAGCCAAGAGCAATGGACGAAACCACCGTATACTCGTCCTCACCTTCCGCAAGCCTCCTTAAGCTACTTACGGACTCCCTCTTAAGCTGCCTATACTCTCCGACGTCAGTCGACCCGAGGGGTAAACTTGCCATCTCCAATTCAAATAAGATTTGCAGCCAGCCAGTAGCTGATGTCTTCGTGAAAGGCCCAGGTGACCAATGGTGTGCAAGAACATCACATAATCTAGCCTGTCGAACGATGTAATCGATCGCTTTGCAGACCTGTATTCTTTGATAACATCTCTCCGTATACCGTCTGCCATCTTTGTAATCGACTAAGTACTGAGTTCACGCTTATAAGAGGATTATATCGACAGATTCAGCCGTTACAGTCCTACAGTATCTATCAGCTCGATTCAAATACTAGCCAGGACGTAGTCAACGATATTACATTTGAAATAAAATTCTGATGAAATCGGTTTTTCGTTAAGGATTGTCGAAAAATCATTTCAAAAGGGAGAACAGCTTTGAAGGAAGATTCACTCGTAGATATTATAAGGATGCAGATCTTTGGCTTTAGGAATTACTGCTGGGAAAATATTTTAATTCGCAGATTATCGGTGGCAGGTGCAGATCCTTAATTTACATAATTTATTAAGAGAATGATTCGTAAATTTTCCATTAGATTTATTTGAAAGATTTATAAGCTTAATTATACGATTTATTTTATTTAAAAGCAATAATTTGTTTCTATAGAAGATTTTTATATTGATCGATTTCACTAACAGCGATCTTATAAAAATGAAAATTCTTCATAGATTTTTAATATTATATCACAGTATTACGTTATAGATATTATATTTTATATTCAGTTACTAAGTTCTTTAAATTTCAATAAATCATTTTAGAAAAAAAAGTAAAAAAAAAAAAACAAATTATATTTTATCAAATAGAAAGAGAAATCGCAGAACGTTTTTATAAAAAAAATTAAGTAGCTCCATTGATTAAAAACTGCAAACAAAATGTATTACGCAAAGTATTGTAGTATCTTCGACGAAAGCAATATGGACTCTTGCTTGATAAATATTAACTTTATGTATATTAGTAGTACGCGTGGCGCCAATTAGTGCATGCCACTTGATACGCGAACGCGGTGCGGGCGCCAACATCAAGTGCTACCAGCCAAATATTTACTTTCCTTGAGTTTCACGGCTCGTATAACTTTAACAACTAAAATTAATAGCGTTATTGTAAGCATGTTGAATTATGTTGGTTTATCTATACAGCACTAAATTGCCTCTAAGCAGACTCATCTTTCTATTAGCTCGCGCAACATTTCGTATCATACTTTTCATGTCATACTATTTTAAATCTCCTGTGTTACACATCTTTCACTTCCTTCACACGTCTTTCACTTTACTTTTATTCCTCTATATCCGTAATCAATTATTACACCAAAATTGCATTTTACAATTCATATTAAATTTTTACGATTCAACATATTCAAACTTATTTTCTGAAAAACATCTTCTTTTAAGATTTCCTGTTATAGAAAATGAACGACGTATCTCACGATTTTGCATTATATATAATTCATGAAGACATTTCCAATTCACAGTAGTGTTTAGATGAATGCGCGATAATATTTGTCAAAATCTGTCGTTGATATCGTGCTCCTTTCAACAAACATTTCGAAGGAAGCTTTCAGCTAATATTATTTTCTCCGAAGCCGCCTTACTACGGTTAGAACAATGGCAACGCGTCTACGGAATATTACACGATTCTCTAACGCGACTCCGCGGTGTCGTTTAATATCGCAACGACCTGACACTATTCGCGGAGAAATTTCCCTGATGACAACAGGGATTCTTGAATGTGGATCATGCTGGCAATATGAACTAAGAAAGCAAGAGCAAAAATTAGATTTACGTAGAAAGAGAATGACACAAAATGAGGTATAATTTATTAATATTTTGAATCTTCGGCCTTTTCAGGCATATAACAATTTATATATATACATTTTGTATGTATTGTACGTACATCACATTTCTTTTGAAAAACAGTTTTTGATATTCTTCGTTTTAATTGACATTTTGTAAATTTACTTTACTAAAGTTTCTTTATTTTTAATTGCATTTTACTAGAAAATAAAATATTAATGCTTTAAAAGTTGCTCATTGAATCTTTCTCTCAATCCTAAATTATGTAAAAAAAACCTTAAATAAAATGTTGCGTCCATAAATTGTATTAAATTTAAGAAAAACGACAAAGACTCTTCTAAGTTAATTTTTAATAAACTTATAATAATAACAATGCTTGCGTTAAACTCTGTAAAGGAATATTTTTCATAATAAAAATGCAAACTCTTTCCCTTTTCGAAAAAAATTAATTGCACATTGCTTTCTAATAATAATAAATTCAAATTGTGAGTATAAGTGTGTGTGAGAGAGAAAGAGAGCGGATATCCTAGATAATTCTAGAATCAAGAATGAGTGGAAATACAATATTTCGAAGTGAATTGCTCAACTATTGAACAACAGTTATCTTTGCTAAACACGGCAATACGATGCTGTACACTTAACGTTCGCGTCAAACGCAGGTCTGATCTAACGATGGTGCATCGCGATTGGCCCGACTGTTCATTCTCGCTCGTTCGTTTTCGCCTCACTCCATCGCCATCATTCGCTTTCATCGTCGGACATTTCATTTTATGGCATTTGATGGCATCGACGCGAAACGCTTCGTCGATCGACGGCGACGGCGGTGCAACGGGACAGAAAGGAGGTAGGAAAATAAAAAAAAAAAGGATAGCAGGAAATTGGGAACTCAACCCCGACGTTAACCTCTCTTGTAGTCGCGGACAGGCCCGATCGGGCCATTAATTTTTGGAGCAGAGACCGCCATTGGAAATTGCGTGGTTTTCATCGGTCGCAAGATGCGCTCGCTCTCGATTTGCCAGGTTTATCAAACCAATACCATGCCATCGTTGCCCCGACAGGACAAAAAGCTCGCTTTTCAAATATCATGATAATTGGTTCATCGACATGACGATAAATTTACATACGGATTACTACGCTACTTCGCAAAAAAAAATAATTTAAATAGAATTTAGAAGATTTGTTATACTAAACTTTGAAAATTTAATAGTACAACTAGAATATTTGTAAATCAATTCTATAAAAATTAAAAGCCTATAATGGTTGAAGCTGGATCTTTTAATGCTTAAAATAATTCAATCTTCTACTATATATACTATACGAGTATGTTGCATATTTGTAGTCTTTTTGAACTGTGCGCCGAATTGTTTTTCCGGAACGGCAATTAAACTACTTTAGTAATCGCAAATTAAATTGACAAGCAATTTTAATAATTTGAAAAGATGTTAATGTGCTGAAAAACTGTCAATGAATTTATTGCGAAAAACATTACCTTGGCCGAGAGTCGAACCCGGATCTCTATATTCCGTACGAGCGTCCTAAGCTTTTAGACCATCGAGATCTTAGTAATATTCTTCGCAATAACCGATATATGTAAAGAAATAACGTCTTTCTTTCAGGCGACGTAACATAAACGATATTAAGGCCCGGTTGCGAGCCTTAATATTGTTTATATTACTTTGACTTTAAGCAAGACTTAAAACTCTCTCCGTCTCGCTTTAAAGCGAAAGAGAGACAGAGACGGAGAGAGTTTTAAGCCTTACTTAAAATCAAAGTAACGTTGGTACAATCAGACGTAAGAAACTTTCTTTTAGACCATACATGTGAGAACACAATCAATAATAGAAATTAAAGACCTATAACAGTCGAAGCTGGATCTTCTAAAATAATAAATTTTTCAACATATTAACATCTTTATAATATGATGGCTGATTGAGCAGCAAATTATTAAAATTGCTTGTCAATTTAATTCGCGATTACTAAAGTAAATTAATTGCGTTTATAGTCCGGAAAGACAATTTGACGCGCAGTTCAAAAACATTACAAATGTGGTATATATGCAAGTACATATATTGTATATATAATAAATTAAAATAATTCAATCGTTATAAGGCTTTAATTTCTAATATTGATTGTGTTCTCACATATGCGCTCTAAAATAAAGTTTCTTAATACTATTTAAAATATTTGTATAAAAAATATAAAATATATAATTGTTAAAATTGAAATCGAAAACAACTCAACATTATCTTAAATCATAATCTTTTACTTTATCAATAGTCTTGCAATAATTACAACACTTAACCTGAAAAATTTAGTATTTCTCAATAAATCATTCCTTACCTGCTTAATATTCTTGTTCTTTTAATTTGTTCTTTCAATTTAATGTTGACTATTTTGAACTTTCAAGCAAAGGTGAATTGTTCATAAGAACATCGGTTGAATGATAAGAGCGGAAGAGCATTTTGTGATTTCGTAAATGCACGAATGGAGACGTCTAATAAATGTCAAAGACACATTTAACAATCTCGTAACTTTTGTCATTATATTGTAATTAAACATACTTTCGTGCCAATTTTACAGTTAAATGATAAAGATCAACTTCAATAACTTGACAATACGACGCTCATAAATTTTCTTCAATATCTTCTGACTATGCCATCTTCACAGCTTTATCTGTCGTTGCCTTCTCCATTCTTCAGTTGCATTAAAATTCAAATAGGTTATTTTTTTTTAATTCAAATTTTTTAATTAAAATATAACTATTGAGAAATTAATTCTATGAAAAATAAAGTTAAATCTAAAAAATTGTTAAAAGAATATACTTGCAAATATAAAATGCAAAATCGAACAAAATAGCAGTAACTCCGAAAGTTCTTGTGCATGAAGGAGTGCGCGTTGAAAGCTTGAAAAATGAATTGTCGCCGTCAGAAAGCCACATAATTTCCTAGCACGTATCCTTTTTACGGAGAACACGTACAACGAAAAGCTTTTATATACCGTCCTGATTTCAACGATGAATGCGCGCAACGCCGCGAAGCGGATGTTAAATCGGTTAAAACTCGGGATTCTCTGATTAATTCCGTACCCCGGATTGGCCGTTGCAGCGTGCAAACAACTTTAAGTGCATTAAACAAGATTCCTCTACTGTGAAAATAAACGCGTAAAGCAGATGTTCAGTCTTTCGCTCCGTTTTTTCAACGCTACGTCTCATATACATATCATATACATATGTCTTACTTACAATTACTAAGCATTTTTTAATTGAATTTATAATATAAATATTCCAGCTACTTTACAGGTACATTATGACTCAAAGTTATATAAATAATACATCTACAAATACATTACTTTAAATACAAAGCGCCACTACGGTCTGAATGTGTTAAAATGTTGAACTATTATATATATTTATTTAAATAAATTAATTTCAGAAATGATAATATGATTGTCGGACTTTCAACGCAATCAATCTGAAATATTAATAATCCCCCCAAATTTCTAAAATTTAGTATCTTTAATATCGAATGTTTAAGATGTATAAATGTGTAAAGGATTAAATATAAAATTGAAAATAAATAACGTTTATATTGTAACGTATTGAATTAAATCTAAAGGTAAAAATGGATGAATGTACTCATGGACGAACGTGTTCGACACAAGAATATTTAGTGACTGTTAATCTAATAAGCACTACCGTGTTAGCTATGTCATGGACGCGACACCGTCGAAAAAATATTTGACTTTCTACTCTCATTGCCCGAATAAACGTTAAATATCAACGAATATATCTTTAAACGTGATATAACATATATTCACAGAGATTAAGTATTGATAAATATATTTTTTTAGTAATAAAGCAATAAAATATTGAAATATAAAGTTTTACAACAAAACTGCAAGTAATCATTTTTGTGCAAACTACAGTTGATATCATCAGTTAAATAATAAGAAGATAACCAAGCGGCTTGCGACGATTTGCGACATTGGTCGCACGAAACTCCATTATTCTCCGTTTGAAATAATAAAAGCAATGGATTTCTCTCGCAAAGCCCACTTTCTCGCAAAGAAGAAGCCTTCACCACGGTAAATCTCCTTCTCGCCCTACTAATCTTTTAAAAGGATGAGGAAGAAGTGGCGGAAGTCGATTCGCCGCGTCGCTATGTCTCAATAAAGGTCCAAAAATGTATATCAGCTTTGCGCCAAATTTAATAAAAAATCAAATTTTTCACTTGATTATTGATATCAAGTGAAAAATTTGATTTTTTTATCAAGCTTTTGATAGGGTTTTGTTTGATAAAAAATAGGTATGTGTAAAATATGTAACAAACATTTGAATAAAATCTTGATGTAGGTAAATAAAATTTTAATTTTCTTGTTAATTAATTCCTGGCATAATCTTTCATAATTTTGTAAATTCTATAGTTATATTAAATATGTAATAAAGCTATAATATATGGCATATACATTCATAGTTTTCCATCCATGCTTCGTTTCTCGAAAAATTAAAAAATTCTTTGATTTGTATAAATATATACTATTTTTACACCATATCAATAATAATTTTCCATTTGGAGATAATATACACATCCCTTTGTTTAAAATTACGCAGATCTTCGTTTATCTAACGAAGCCAGCTGTCGCGTTAATTCCAAACAAATTGGAAGGTATTTTTATCATATTTAATATAAAAGCTTCTATTTGAAAGCGCGAAAACGCGACGTGACAACGCGATAATGTGACGTTAAACTCGTGACAACGCATAATGGAAAAAATTAATGGAAACATTTTAAAAAGTACGACGAGTTCGTCATTCCATATATAAAACCATATATTATATATATATGTAACATTTTCATATACATCCGATTTTGCGATTTTTCTTTTTGGCAAACGGCTGCCGCGTAATCCGAAACAAACGAAAGGATTACACAATTTCCACAGCAACTCGCAAACCTCAACCGAGAAGTTTAATACAATGTTTTTTTCAAAAGCCTGATTAAACTTTGCTGAAAGCCCACTCTGATCTTTTGTGAACATCGTAATTATTCGATAAATTATAGATAAAAAATAAATCAAAATGTAGTGTATCTTCGAAAAAACTTTCTTATAATTAAAACCAATTAAACCACATCTTTCTAATTTTAGAATTTATGATTTAATTTTTTCGGTTTTTATTTTCACAGTATTAAATAGTTTTGGAAAATTTATTCGCGAGATTTCTTTAGAAAACTTATGATAATAATTAGACTGAATTAAAGTTTACCATCGATTATATTAAGTAAACCGAGAAATCTGAAAATTGTAGAAAGAAAGATAGAAAGGAGAAACACAATTGTTTAGCTTGAAACTTATCATATTACATTTGTTCGTAATTAAATATTTGAGTTTTTTTAAATTTATTCATTTTTAATGATAAATTTCTTCAAATTTTGCGAATGGAAATTTTACTTTTATTGTTTAAATTTTTTATATTTATAGAATAAAAAAATGTTTCAACACAAACAAATCCTTCAATTTAGGAAATTTTTGGAAATTTGCAAAAGTTCAATGTGTATATATTGTCGCATCACACTAGTCACAAAGTATTTATATATTTATTTGATTAAAAGTTTAAAAAAATTATAATATAAAATTTATTATAATATAAAATAGATATATCCCTCTTTAAAGAATATTAAAGACCTCACAATTCTCTTATATTATACGCTCAAATAGAATCGGAGAATCTCACAATTTTCGTTCCTCTTTCTCATTCTTCTTGAAAACATCGAGAAAAGATTGTTGAAATAAATCAAGATTTGGTGAAAAAATTAAAACTACATTTTCATCTCTTCTCCCTTTTCGTCTCTTCCGTACTATAATCAATAGTAAACTCAGGCTAAATTTGTCATAAATTTTCAAAAGCCAAGTAATAAATTTGCAAAAACTGTCAGATACTGTGAAAACAAAAGTCAAGAAAATTAATTCTTAGGAATGAAAATTGGAAGCATGTCGTTTAACTGGTTCAAATATAACAATTAATACTTGAGTAATAATAATAAGAAATAAGAATGCATTCGACGTAGATATACATAAAGGATAACACGTTTATCCTTTTATCTGACGCGGAGAACAAACGGTCAGAAAAAAAAAAAAAAAATAGAACTGATATTCGCGTATTATTACTTTTCCTGTGAAATAAAATCAAGGAAATATAAAGGCCGTTAACAGAGCCGGATATCGCTTATATTAATGAAAGTTCGTCGATAAATCGATTATAATGTGTCATAGCTTGTGTCTTCAAATACTTTGATATCGAATTCTCTAAATTCGGAGATCTCTTCGTATACAGAAAACTTGTACTTTTTAATTACACACTTATATCCATTTTTTTTCAAACCTTACATATTTACCAAATGTAACGTGCGTTTGTATCTCTTCAATTTCAAATGTCCGAAAAATCTGGTTTATTTAGATAATTATAAATCTTAATTTTGTAATGTATAATATATTTTGTATTTATATAAAAACGTATTTTTTCCAATTTATATATGGTATCTATTTTATCACTAAATACCCGACAAATAGAAAAATGGAAATGACAATCATTGTATATCCGAGTAGATATCTCTATTCTATCTTCATTGTTCTTTTATTCTCCCTCTATCCACTCTTCTAGTCCTCTATTCTCTGCATTTTAAGTTCGTTTTTTGCTTCACTCACTTCATTCAACTGCATTATATATCTCCACTTTTCTATTTCTTCTACTCTCATCTCTTTCCGTCTATCCTGTCTCTATTCTATATTTCTCTCTCTCTTCCCCAATCTCATCTTTCTCTATTCTTGATTCCTTTTTTCTTCTTCATTCTCTCCTTTTTTCTTCTATTTCCACAAAAGATCAACGTTAGAAAG
>NW_017305392.1:247173-248306 GCF_001594115.1 Trachymyrmex septentrionalis | reverse complement strand
TCTATTCTTGATTCCTTTTTTCTTCTTCATTCTCTCCTTTTTTCTTCTTTTTCACTGACTTCTCTTCTATTTCCACAAAAGATCAACGTTAGAGAAAGACACAGATTTAAAATATGTAAGTTACGCATGAATTACACATATAGGTATAAAATATATTCTACATACAGTCTGTCCGGTAAAAATTTTAGAATTGTAACAGCTTAAAGGTAGATGACTGTTGTGAGATCATTAAAAATAAAAATCCTAATACCAAAATATCGAGGCTATAACAGTTTTTAAATTATAAGCATTTAAAATTGTCAAATCATACCGCCTAAAGTGCCTTTGCTCTTTCATGTATTGTATATAATGTTATGTTAGGTATATAATGGAAAATGCCAACCATGCCTTCTCAGGAATTTACCCTTAAGAGTTGTTACGGTCTTTACCGAACATCTTGTATATATTGTTAGCAACGTAAATGTATGTATCTTAACTTGCTGAAAAAGATCAATTAATAGATGATAATTACGGCAGTAAATCAATATAATTTATAATTACATTTTCAGAGACAATGCTAGGTTATAATAATTTACTATTAAAATTATTTTGCGCAACGTTGTAAAGCACTATCAAATATCATTAACACAATACGGAATACTGCTACAAAGCACGCACGATTTCGTAAATGCGTGAGTCAATTCAATCAATTGACCAGTAGCAGGCCTATTTGCATTTACCGCCAGCCTCCGAGAGAACGCCACAACAGACGAGCCGGAAATTAATGTGTTCGTTCCCTAATTGCTGATTAAAAACACTACTACTATAGCTGTGGCGACGATTAGGATGGACACAGGCACGCACCATCACGGCGATTACAATTAATGGCAGAGTATCCAATAGCGGTACAGTTATATTTGCAAAGACAAAGTTAGACATTCAACATGACTGATCAGCAACACAGCCAACAAGAAAAATAAATAAACTCAAGTAACAAAACCTTACTAAATAATACTAATAAATATTATTTAATATTTTCGATTAAACATTTACAATAGTATTCATTTCGGTTATAAATTGAGTTTTGAGATAGTAAGATGAAAAATTTATTATAAATCTACGTAAATAACTTTGTTATACTACGTAAAAAACAT
>NW_017305392.1:237047-247064 GCF_001594115.1 Trachymyrmex septentrionalis | reverse complement strand
TATATATACACATAAAAGTTAAAAATTAAAACAATTAATTTTATTTTTATAAATTTTTATGTTTCGTTAACCTATCAACTTGGGAATTAAAAATTCTAATATCTAAATCAGAGAGAGAGCTTAAGCATGATTAATTGAATTTTATAAATTTATATGTTAGAGCACATATTTTTTATAATCAAACTACATCGCAAATCCATTTTTTCAAATGAACATGCATTGGAATTTTTTTATTTATTGGAATATATTTATGCATTGGAGTTTATATTCAGAATAATACGTTCCCATTATTTGCGCAAGATGGATCTCAATTTACCGCAAATAAAAATCGTGCGCTTCCCGAGTCCGAACACGTTTCAGGACTCGTACTACTCACTGCCCTCATATGATTGGATTGTCAAATATTAAAGTGCCGAATTCTGAATTAGTCAATTTATCGTGAAATTTTAATTCAAATCATACTTTTACAAATCATCAGAATATTACATTAGAAAAAAAATCGGAAACAAAATTGTTAAAAAATCTCAAAAGGAATTGACAAGTAAATAAAAATCACTACAACAATATAAGAACATAATAGAATAATAGAATATATAATATAATATTTAACTTATATTAATTTTTGTCTGATTTTGTGTACAAGAAAAATTATCTATTCTCTTTCCTTTCTCGAATATAAGGTTTCAAATATTTTGAATGGTCCTCTTTCCGCTCTTTTTTTTTCTAAAAATAAAAATAAGAGAATAATCTTTTCATGAAATATTTTTCTATGATTACACGCAGGAATCCTCATCGACTTTATTAATATCTAAATTAATGCTTCATGTATTTATTAATACTTAAAAAAAGAATTAAAAAACATGCTTGGAATTTCTCAATGTAAAATATTAGCAAAATTATTCTAAAAAATACCTATAATATATTTAATATAAAATACCTATATAATATATTTAAATCGACTAAAACAATTTTGAATAATCACATCATCACCATGAACAGATTCACCGTTGTACTGTATTTTTGTGAGAAAATTTATGCGGTGTAATTTATTATGCTAAATAAAATGTATGATTTGCGGAATTGTTGGACGCAGACCATTAGAATCTCCACGTTTATAACACTTATGAAATCTTAACTAATGTATTCACGTAGGAAATTATAGAGCACATCTAACAGTGCATCAATTTAAATACGCTTTGTACAGCTATGTAAGCAAATTTTATATTGTGCGTTAAGATCACTCAACAGTCAGTTATTAAAATAAAATAAAATGAGATGATCAGCAAATTATATAGATATATATATGCAAATTAATTAAAAGTATATATTATATGAAAAATATACATATAATAAAGGAAAGGAAATTAATCTTAAAGTAATGTAGCCTCTAATGATATAAATAAAAAATAAATAAAAAGCTTCTGAGAGCTAGCGCTAGTTATTGGTGCGACTACGAATTTATTATAATCAGTTATAAATTGAAAATTTTCATATGTTTTGACCCGTGCGCGCGTTTAGGATACTCTTCAATAATAAAAGTCTTTAACATATATATTGAGAATTTTTCGACATTACGTGGAAACGAAGTCAGCCATTCGGTAGAAGCATGTCGTTGAATGTTCATTAAATTACCTGATTTAATTAAAATCTCAGATGGTTAATAGTACGCAAAGCATGGTTAAAATAAAAGGAAATTAATAATATCATTAAATAATATAAAGTACTCTTAAACTTTTTGACTTTTATTCCAATAAATAATTCTTTAAAATGTTAGAATTATAATCTAATATCAAAGATTAAATAAAACAGAATTAAATCTAATGATAAAATATAAAATCAATATAAATAATTATTATTTGCAATATAAAACAATACGACAATATAAAATAATATATCGAAATATCAGGTCTGAAATAAAATTTCGTTAATGCCTTCCGTATGTGATAAAATAATTCACAAATTCTTATACTTCTTGTAATCAAATGTTCAATGTGCAATGTAATTTATTGTGTACACAAACTAAATAGTTGTGTGAAATCACCAGATCATCAACAAATATTTTATCGTATTAATTAAACGTACGATAATTAATTGAACATTATAGAATCTCAATAGAAGTAGAAAAATAAGAATTATAAAAAATAGACATGCGCGAGCAACGAGAATATATGGAGATATGGTTTTGCAATGCGCATATTAGAGATGAATTCATATTTTTTATTTGAACAGCAATATATATGAATATTTTAATTACGTAACATTATCATCATATAAATATAAATTAATTTCAATCGCGGAACAATGACTGACGCGAACTCCACATAGCAATGTTTTAATTATTTGCGACATAATCTTGCAATTGAGACAAAGTTCTTATTTTCTTTCTTTTTATATGAGCTTATCTCGTCGCTTCCAACTTTTGTTCTTTATTTTTAGATATCAGACCATCGTCCTCTTCGAGAAAAATTTTACGATATATCGAAATTTGCGCTGTTGACGAAACAGGATATCTCCAAAAAGGAGATGACGAAGCGTATTCTTGACTTTTTTATTGTCCTTTTCCTTCTCCGAACTTCTTTCAGTAATTGCCTATCTATCGACGGAAATATAACGCGGAGTAAGATAAGAGAAATGTTTTCAGAACGGATGAAAGCAAGAGGAGTTAAATATGTCATTCTTCTACCTTTAATATGAGCAATATAATGCGGAATTAAAAGGTAACATCTCTAATTGATTGTTCATGTAATGATATATTTACAACGTAAAAAAGCCCGGCAGTAATAAACATTGTTTAGTTGGGAGTAAAAATCAGAAACGCGAACAACATGCGAAAGATATAGAAGAGAGAAATGAAAAAAATAATGTCGCGATCTTTTATTTCTGCAAAAACAGTGTATGACTGTTTTTCCGCGCACACTATTTTGCAGACATTATATTATACACATATACACAGAATACGTATACATAGAGTATACGTATTCGCAGTAAAATACAAACGAATATTTCATTCGCACTGTACGCGCATTCGCTGTGTGCCTTTCCATTTTTACATAAACAATATAAATAGTCTCGAGATAAAAAGAGAAGAGAGCGGATGTAACAATTCAAAAAGATTGCAAAATGTATTCCCTTTTCGAACAACAATCTTTATTATCGTCCGCACATATACTTAAATTTTTAATGACATTAAGATAGATTACACTTCTCCTTTCTACAAGCAAAAGATCGTACCTGTATGTTATAACGCGTATTGAAAACTGAGAGCTTGAAGTAGCATGATCAATTAGGAATCGAAAACGAACCGTCTCCGAAATCCAGCAACTGCATCTTCCTCGGTAGAGTTTCAATCCTCAATGTGCAATCGCAATGCAACTTCAATCTCTAATGCGTGTATATATATAGTGTAATACGCTTTAACGCTGACACGGAATCTCATCGCAAAACGAGAATTGCGCGAGAGGCCCGTATCGTTGGTGCGCAAATTAATAATTCGCGACGCGAATAGTGCCAACGTCGTAACCGCTTCGCGTCTGTCGCGTTGTGCTTTGAGAGGCGTTCATGTGAGCACGTATACATATGTATGTATACGCGGTCTGCGCCGTAATAGTCGCCGTCGACATCTATATCATTCTACAGCTTTTACTTCTGTCACCAAGTGAATTTGCCGACGCATAGAATACTACATTGCAGCATTGTTGCAAGGTAGGTATACAAAGTCTTACCTTTGTAAGAGAGTATCGGGGGGTTGATTGTCAAAATGCTCATAACTAAAACAGGAAATAGCGGAAAAATCTTTTCTTTTGACTATACATTGCTGATGTAACATTAATTTATTGTGTAAAGTGATTTGCGCCAGAAGCATCGTAATATTATATATATTATTTATAGCGATCTTTAAGAAAATGATGCTGGTGAATAAATTTTTCTTACCATCTATTTTGTAGTCTGACAAATCTTTAGCATATTGTTAATCGCGATATCTCTGTATTTATAAAAAAATGGCATGTCTTAGAAGATCATTGCTACAATTAATTAATCATTATCCTGACAAAGTTTGTGAATACAATCTCTTTTATTAAAAACAGCTATATATGCGGAGTAGATTGAGCAAAATGAGACGAAGTTAGGTAACAATCAATTTTAATATCTTTAGAAAACATTTTTAGAGAATATACTTATAAATTATTATATATTTCATATAGATATATGTTTTTCAATTTTTCATATAGAAACTACGGTATAAAAACAAATTATGTGTTTTATGATTAAAATAATTATTTTATTTGTATTATCATAATTACTATTTATATTACCATAATTACTATTATTTCTCAAAGAACATTGACATTAAAATAAAAATTGTACGTTTTAATAAATGTGCTACTGCCAATCCTAGAACACATAAGGTTGATCGTCACATTTTCGCAGCTTCATTTAAAATTACGTAACTTATTTTTACGATATGATGAATGCACGAATAATATTTTGTTTAATATCTATAGGATGTAGGATATATATTATATCGTATATAATATTTCAAAATCAAGTATCCATTTTTTTCTAAAAATCACTAATCAAAAATTGTAACAATCGACCTCGGTACGTCTCTCCTACATCTTTCAAATTTTATATTTTTATCACTACTTATTTGAATAATAGTATCCTAACTGAATATTTATAGTAAATGTAAATATATATTTATTTATGGTACAAGAACTATTAATTACCGTTTCAAATATCATTTTTATTTATTAAATATTTACTTACCGTAAGTAAAAATATTAAGTTAATACTACTCAAACAAATATTTGTTAAAATTTAGGACGCGCGTTTTTTTCGATGTATCATTATTTACTGTTGTTCAGAATAAATAATAATTTTTTATTACATTATTATAAGTATAGTTCACGTTCGTACTCGTAACATTATGTGATATAATAAATTTTAACTGTCAAAGAATTTTTCATTTCACTTCTGTGCAATATAGAAAAGTAAGATCTTTCAACTTGCAATCTCTTTCACAAAATTACTATTATATTCAGTCTCAAATAATGCCCTCTTCCTCTCGCCCTTCTCTCTTGTTAGTTGAAGTACATTATTGGACACGACTATGTCTCTATCTCGAGAGTTTATTATGCCGTGTTGATTTATGTAGCCGGTGTAACGAACCTTCAGTATAACGGCAAAGTATTTAGCTAGCTATGCAAGAGTCGAACTATGTAAACACGACCTACCGAAGACACCGGAAAGAAGGTTGGGCTCGGCACAATCCCGAGGAATTCTCTGATAACGAGTACTATCACGGTAATCGGATTTGAAATTGCTACAAACAAAAACGATGACGAGATACTCTTTTACTTGATATTTGTCGACTTAAATTTTATCCGAGTAAAGCCGAATGATTAAAGATTTGAAGGGCTGGGAATTGTATTCGATAAATCCGATCTACCTATTTTAAAGAATTGCATGTTAAAGTGCATAAAGCGGAGCAATGGAAAAGAATTAAAAAGTCGAAAAATTGCATTGACATTTTGTGTTAAAAGATGGATCAAGCTTAATTACATATATCTTTAAATTATATTTAAACAATTATTACTAACTGTGTACAATTGAATCTGTATTTCAACTTTGCATAAAATCTCGTATATTTTATACATTACATTTCACATTTATTTCATTCGTTCAAAGTACTTATTTTGTTTAATAGATCTCATCCAATCCGTTCGTATTATAAATAGCAGATAATATTAATTCCAATATATTTGAAAACCACGTGAAACAACAGAAACTATAATAAATTGTTCAAACAGATATAATCGAAACATTTTCAACGTAATTGCAAACATATGCAGTTATAATAAAAAATAATGTTAAACATCTAAGAATCTCTATATTCTCAAAAATTTAATCTTTCAACGTTATAATTTGGAAAAAAATATTTATAATATTTTATAACTGTATCTTGAATTCGAGATATAAAATCAATAATTTAAATTATTTCCCTATACAACCATTTAAGGATGACAAAATGAAAAATTATGAAAAAATTACGGGTGTTTCTATATTGTATTGTCTATTTGAAAGTAATAAAAAAAGTTTAGTAACGATATTTAGAATGTGGATAAAAAATTATTTCAACTATTTCAAGTAGAGACATGTTTTAAAAAATAATTAAGATAAAATGAGAAAATTTTTATTTAAATGAAATCATTAAACGTGTATTAAAAATATAAATATTAACATCGTAGAATTGTTTCATATATAGGTCTATAATATTCATTTTCATAGTATAAATTTTATTCCATTTTTAGAGACTTGATACACCTGATACATCGATCCTTCAAATCTGATACTAGCTGCAACTCTGCCTCCCGTATGGATTCTAAAATCTCCAGATCTCCGAATGGTAAACTGTTGCGTCTCGTTGCAATGGAGAAATCTGTATCCTTTGTATTTCTGCACCCTCGATCCTTAATAATTAACCCGCGTTCATTGTACACTCGATCCGTGGGGACGATCACCGTAACAAAATCCTCATCATTAATGTTACGGTATTATCGTAGGACCATCACTTATATAAACCATCCCGGCACGGTTCGCGTAACGATATCAGAGTATAATGGAGCCCTTGCAACGACGACGTGTACACAACGCGATAATACTCGTACTTACACGATACACTACACGCACGTGTGTCCACGCCGCACGCCTGTGCACTCACACGTGCACATGTACATGTATTTAGACACACAGGACAAACATATACAAGTACTCGTTTGTATCGCTTGGGATTCGCATGACGATGGTAATGAGACCTTTACCGGAGGGCTTTTCGGCGCACAATGCAATTCCGCTTGTTACTGATAACGGCCCCTGCAATTGCTCGTTACCTATGGCCTCGCCCTTTTTGCATCTCCCAACTTTTTTTCTATGTGTCCATCTCTGTGATTTTCACAGCAGCACCTGATCCACTTCTTGTTACGTAGAAATTGAAAGCCTTTCGTAGCATAGTGTTGTCTTCGTCACGAAAGTATGGCAATCAAACTATATAGAATGTAAAGCATTGTAGCAGTAAAAACAGCTAAATAATGAAAACTAAGAAGAAATAAAAATGTGAAACTTCTTTATAATCATCATCTATTTCTAATAAACGTTACATGTTATTCCCTACGAGAACATTCTTCTCCGTAGAATATTCTTCTACCCTTTTACTTATTTGAATATTTAGTCTTATTACCAAACTTTCCGCGAACAAATCGATTAGTTGCTATTCCCATCGGAATGTGTATATGATTTATTGATTCTTCAAAATTTACGAATATACATCAGTATTCTATAGATATCGCTTACAAAAATTGATAAGAAAAAAGAGAAGTTGAGAAATGTTTGCGGCGGATGATCTTTTAATTTCCCTGTCCTCCGGTAAACTTACAGCTTGTTCGATCTTGTGCAAAATTTGTTTTATCTTTAATCCCTCATCCGATTATCGATGTAACGAACCAACATGGCAAACTTTCAATAGAACGTTGCAAGTGTAAACGCAACATCATGTGCGTTTTTCAAAACACCTAATCGAAAAGAGAATAAAGATAAAATTAAAATACTCTACATTGTTATGATTTTTACATATCTTTCTTTATACCTACTTCTTTCTATTAACCTTTATAGAGGCACATTTTTTTTTACTGGACGAATTTTTTACATCCACTTCTTCTCTTTTTAAGATTAATTATTATTAAAAAAAATGTTCTTTTCAATTAAAATATCACTAGTGACAGTTTAAATTTTCAGAAGTATAAATTATATGAATACGTGCGTATTAGTAGTTAAATATCGGAGAAACACAGGATTCAGGAAAAAAAATATACCCCACTGCCCATATATATAATACATAAAGGATTAATTTTACTTGCATAATGTAGATTGATACGATGAGTCTTTGTTTTTAATAATAAATAATTATGACAAGTATATGTATGGCAAAAATTAATTTTTCCCCATTATTAAAGAATCCTCCATTTGAGAACCTTTGAGGTTCAACCGAATGTCAGTCCAATTCTAGCAGAGAACCCAGAAATTGATCATCTCGCGATGTGTATCACAGTCAGACTCGGACGATCGCGCAAGTCGAAATCAGTAGCGGAAGGTGAAAGAGCAGTGAGATGGAGAAGGGGGAAGAGTAGAGAGTGGAGGATGCAAGAGTTAAATTAGTTTCCGGGGCAAAAGCTGGCTGCCGGCCGGTTTTCAGGACTAACCCCGTGTATAATTCCAGAACAGCTCCATCAGGCTGAAACCCACGAAGAACCTTCCATCCAGACTATCCAACCGCCTCCGCTAGCACCGCACGAAGCATCCCCTAACACGTGTGCACCCACCACCTTCCCGGACTTCGCGGGTGCTGCAGTTTGCGAAGTTAATTACCGTCGGATAATTGCGCCCTATATGCCGTCCGTCTGATTAATGAGGCGCGGCTGAACGGGGATCAGCAGGGATACCAGAAACCTTTGCTCATCTTTTATCCTTTCTCTTTTGTCATCAAGGAGTGGTTCGCGATTTTCCCCAAGATAATGAGTTATTAGTTTACGTAGTTCGATTACTATTTATACTGATGTATTACACAATCACTTTTGTGACTGTCGCATAAATGTGAAAATTAACAAATTGGAAGTTGTTAAAATGAATTTTTTTGTTTTTTACGAGACTAGTGTAATTAATTGAAAAGGAATTAATGTTTTAGAAAACTAGAGATGATTTGAAATAAATATTTAATGCATAAACTGTTCGTACTCGTTCAATTTAAGCTCTTGATTAAATGTGTAGTAAGATATATTATTAATTGATTCCTTCATAGAAAAAATTCAATGTTTCTCTTAACAGAACTTTAGTAATTCATTCAGAAATACCGACAAAATAAAATTTCATTTAATTTCGATCTATTACATTTTTTATTACATCCCACCCGAATTCAGAAGTTCTAATTTCCTTACGGATTTCAGATCTACCGAAATGTGATTGCTCGTGGAGTTGAAGAGAAGTTGCATGAATTAATATCTGCGCAATCGCAGTATTGCTTTCGCTTATCTCTAGAGGTTGTTCTGGAAACGATTCCTTCGAGAAATCCTCAGGAGTGTATACAGATACCCAAAGGAAACGCTTTTCGCACAGCTTGCGGTTACCTTGCGCGAGCTTGCAAAGCAACCGTCTTCCTTGGCTAAAATCCTTCATGCCTGAAGAGGAACTCAACAAGATCTCGAAAGGTTGTCTGAAGCGGCAGGAAAGCTTGATTACTGACTTTGCGTCGCGATGTCAATTCCGTCTGATATGCCGCACATGCTTAGGAGGACACTCCATACACGGGTAGATGATCAAAGAGCGCTGATTGTTAATTAATTAACATTGGGACTACATCAGATTACGTAATCGGGAAGCAGACTCAAATCTTAGCGAATTGTAATGTTTCGACTTAATACATTATATGTAGATTATACATGATAGAATTCCCGAATACGTTACCGGTCGCCTAATTATACTTCATCGATATTTTTTAACCGAATATTATAGACGTGATAAAAGGTCACATCTTGTTTTGTACTAACAATACTGAAAAAAATCAGATATAACTAATGTTCATTTTTTATTTATTTTATTTATATAGCTGGTAAGATATATATGATACTAGTTAATTCTATTTATTAAGCTTAATATTTTTACTTTCGTTCATAAATTCCATACTTTCAAAGGAGGTACGATTTAGAAGACTCACAAGTAGGATTTAAGCAGCCGATTGCACTTTAATAAATCGCACCTTTTACAGCATATTATAAAAAGACTTGTAACAAATTAATTAATTTAGTTACTGGTGATAAATCAAACATATAATAATAGCTGTCTGAAACATCAAGCTACAATCTCCAATGTTCATTTATGTACAGATAAGTATCGAATGGAAGAGAGTTTCGGTAACGAATGCGTACTACTTAAAATTTTAATACCTTCTATTATTTAATTATGTTATTT
>NW_017305392.1:222761-236947 GCF_001594115.1 Trachymyrmex septentrionalis | reverse complement strand
AATGGAAGAGAGTTTCGGTAACGAATGCGTACTACTTAAAATTTTAATTCCTTCTATTATTTAATTATGTTATTTACACACACACACACACACACACACACACGCACGCACGCACATGACGTAAAAAATCAGGAGACACAGATTCCATAAATAAGTGTAAATTCATTTAAATAGTATAATACAAGTACCTTTAATAGTTTAATTATAAGTTTATTTGAAGAGAGTTTCTGTAACGTATTATTTTGCGAAATCAATGGCACAAAACTTGCTTAAATTCATATTGTACAATACGGTTTATCGCATTCTTGCCAAATGTGTGCCCATTTAATCGAGTCAAATGTGAAACATCGTGTGCATTTTCATCTCAGCGATTTACGAAGCTGACAGCCGCTAGTAGAACACCGGCTTTTGCAATTCATGATCTAGAAAAGCCCCGGCAAGCTTTCGAAACGGCGACGAATACAGGCCCGCCTGTTTGTTTCCAACGCGCGACGAGTGTAACTGAACGTTTTCAACCGCAAAATGATGCTCGCGGTCGCAGGCATCGTGTAAACACGCGCATTCAACGCAGCAAAACCGTCTTTCTCTATTTTTTTTTACGCCCTTCTCTGACATGCTACGCTTTTGTTCTCCTTTTGCCACAGGCCATGCTTGCACTACATAGGTATGCTCATTTGCACGTGGCACTGCATCATAGCATTTAGTATCATCTCTTACTATCGTTATCTCAAACATCATAATCAACAATATAATTGTACACTTAAATATATGCAGGTACAAATGCAGAAGCAAGAGTTGCGGTAGATCGAAATCAAAGCGAGTATGCTATCCAGATGCAAATGCAAATTTAAGTACAGCCCCAGATACTTACGAGGGATACTTACGACCCTCGTAAAAAGTGTAAGATTTCAATTTTTAATAAAACTTTCATACATATAGGTTACATAAATAGGTGAATTAAAAAAAATATTAACTGCGGCCAATAAACGATTTTAAGGGGTGAAACAATCCCTTTCAAAAGCTATTTTCAACTTTTTTGTTATATTTAAAAAAATTATTCAAAAAGATGTTTAAGATAAACAATATTCTTTTTACATAAAAGTTTTATAATGTGAAATTGCCTCTATTTATCTACGTTAATAATACTTTGCATAAAAATATTGTAACTTTAAAAATATAAATTTGAAAAATAATTATCTTTAAAAAATATTATTGACGCGTATAGATAAACAAAGAATTTTATAATGAAACTTTTATATAAAATATATTTTTTTACCTTAAAAGTTTATCTTTATATCTTAACAAAGAACTGTTTTAAATAATATAAATAGTAATATATTCTAAATTCTGTTACAACTGGTATTTTCTAAATTCATCCGTTTTGTATATATATACTTAATCTGTACACACACACACACACACACACACACAAAGTTTCATTAAAATTAGAAATTTGACACTTTGTGAGATTCTCTCGTTAGTAAATTGATGAAAGTATATGTGTTTGTAATTATAAATACTAAAAACATTCAACTTTCTCCTCTCCAGTCGATTTCCTATAATCATCCCTCCTAATACCATAAATCTCATTTTTCGACGATCGAGATTTTACCTACACTTTAACGCAAAAGGATTACGATGGTTTGCGCGCAGCGCATGTCGAATTTATCGTTCTGTTATCATTCATGTTCATCGATCGGGGCAATATGAATGCAATCATCGTCGCGGCAACGACATAAAATTTACTGCAACGGCCGTAAAATTTACCGTTGACCAGAACGTTCATCAACTGCACATTCGCTGTCCGCGAGATCGTTACAAGTAACCGACGATTGAAAATTATCGAAAAATCGAATCTAACACAAGGCATCTCCATTCTCGATCCAATGATAACGCCACATCGTCTTGAGATTATTAAACGCGGTTTAAATTACTTTCCATTGCAATTTCATTACGATTAGCGCTAAAATTTTTCTACTGCAGTGCGGATGCTACTAAATTGATTTAAGAAATATCAACGCACGGAAATATCAGTTACTCTATGACATAGCTTAGCGAGATGCCGGCAAGAGATACGGCACGTCTCTGATTGCGTTTCTTAGCTTACAGCTACCCCTTACTGTCCATCCCGTCTGTCAGCACCCCTTTCGGCACCCGCGCCGACCGCACTTGTCTCTTCCCTTCTGCCTTCTCCTCTCTTAACAGCGCGGCTATTCTCTCTCGCGGCTTTTTCTTTCAGTCCAGAGAGAGTCCCAGGGTCGGATTTAACTCCTCAATCTCAGACGTTCTTTTAACTTCAGTCTTGCTTTCTATATACGATAGCGTATGTCGTACTCCGTGCTTTCAGTTATTATTCTTAAGGTGCAGAAGAATTGATTAAACGCACATATTTGACTATATATATTTGATACCAAATACGTATAATTGTAGGTACGTTACAAATTATTAATCCTCAATTACTATTTTTCAGACTTCCCTCGTTTTAACTATTTTAAGCTTTTTAAATCTCATATAGTTACAATGTATAATTTCTTCTCATAAAATATTTTATCGTGTATTCATGAATGAAATAAACATTAACAATCGAGACAGGAATGACAATGAAGTAAACGGACAATACGGCTGTAATAGTAGAGACACTTAACTAAACGGCTCAAATAAAACAACCACTGCGTGCCACGTATGGGACCACCGCTAACAATCCCCAAGAGGTGAAAATTTGCACGAGCGGCCCTGAACGGAGATGGCGTGCTTAGAGTAAACGGGGAAGAGAAGAAGAACGGAGAAGCTTTACAGAATTAAGGAGCCATTCGCCTTTCATTAACTCACTACGAGCCCAAGGGGGAGAGATATTCCCTTCGTGCTAACTCATCCTCAGTTTATCACTACGTAGACGGAGGGAGGCGACTGTCTCCGATAGAAGGACTGGACTTTTATCCTGCCGCGAGGCCATTTACCACCGTCGCTGCGCTTGGCAAATAGGTAAACGAGATCTCTCCCGATTCTCCTAAACTCTTCAACCGCGATCTAGATTGCACTACTTCGTTAATCAAGACGATAAAACGCGCAATCCGTTTGCGTTTTCCATTCCTCTCTCACGTTTATTTTCCTTTGAACATCCTCGAGTTTTAGATTAAATTTGAAGTAATCGGCGGCTCTCGCCTTAATCGCCTTCAATACTCCTTTAGAAAAGAGAAGTTCAATAAAGTAATTATAGTTAACGACTCCTAATTCATTTTCTTGTTTTCGCTGAAGAAAGATTTGTTGATTTGTTGAACATTAATGTCGAAATACAACGGAAGGTGTCGCGCATTAATAAGTATATAATTTCTAATAAATACGAATTATATAAAAGTCGCCGGATATTTACTTAATGACAGATTTTCGAAGACATTTCGAAACAGAAATTACAAAATAAAAATATCAAGGCTTTTTCAATAAGAACCGATTAAAGAGTTTACAGATAAAGCTAATATTTCGTGTCCATTCAAATACGACGAAATAAATAGTACTGTCATTAATCGCTTTAATGATACTGAAATTATTACATAAAATCACAAGCATGTATGTATGTATGGAAAGATCGATTTTGCTGAAGTATTTAAAAATTTAGTTACAGATCTAAAAATAACTTTGTTCGACCGTCTAAATAATTATGTCAAAATGATGCTCAAGTATGATGCTGCAAAAAGTTTTGACAGTCTAACAATCAGTTTAAGAATCCTTATACATAATTATTTTAATGATTTAACAAAATTATTATTTTCGAATTTGTATCTAATTAAATTCTTAGATATTTCAACAGAACTGATTTTTCCGTCTAAAATTATGACAAATGCTATGCACATTTTTAATAAGAAAACGTTATTATATATGTGCACGGAAAAACGCGGTTTTGCTGAAATATCTAAAAATTTAACTGTATATAGGTCTAATAAATTTGTTTGGATCATCAAAATAATTATGCAGGACGCTTAAATTGGCTACTAGAATGTTAAAATTTTTTGTAGCATCGTAATTAACGTTTAAACGTTCCGCATAATTATTTTGATGGTCCAACAAAATTATTTTCAGACCTGTGTCCAGCTAAATTTTTGGATCCTTTAATAAAACCGTCCTTTTCCCGCTCCGAGTTCCTTGCAGAAGTCAAATTTAAATTGTAACAAATTGCTTTAAAATGAAAGATACATTGAGTTAAATATTTGTGTGGTAATCCTCATGTAGGTACATTGTAACATATTGGGAAATAGCCAGGGTGTCACAGATCCAACCGCACAACCGACGAATTAATCTTTACATGGCAGACGAGCTGCACAAACCACGCATCGACTTTTCGGTGTTAAGACTTACCGGGATCGGAAGAGGGATGCGCTCTGGTGAGTCTGCAGAGTTGTAATGGCAGATAACGAGTATCCGCTCGTGGTGGTGACTTTGGCGGCGGTGGCGTCGCGCTCAGGAAACCGCGTTGAAGTTCCCAGCCCACTTCCTGGATGATCGAAGCCTTCCTGAAGTACGGCGTCACTTCCCGCAGGTACTTCACTGCAACAAGAAAACACGTCGTCAGAATGTGTCGCAAAGCAGATCAGTTAAAAATACAAATGTTTTTGTTTTATCCCTTAATTCTTATCTAAACTCTCTCGGTGACTTACATAGGTAATATACCGTTATATATATATAGGGAATATTATGCAGTCTATTTTAATTACATTACTAAATTTTTATTCTTTTTCTCGTTCTATAACACCTCCAGATGATTACCTCATTACAGAAAATATACACGAAAGCAATTAAAAATGTATTGCAAATATTTTTTTAACAAAATAAAAAAAATTAGTTAAAAATTACAGATTTTTTTTTATGTATTTGAATGAAATACAAAATCTTTGGTGGTGATTAAAACCTGAAATTATTTCAATAAGAAGTAGACATGTTTGCAAGAAATAATTACAACAAAGTGATCAAATTTTCATTTAAATTATAAAATTGTAGTATAAATATTGACTTTATTAAACTGTTTTATTATGTATATAATTTATTTTTATACGAAAGTATACATTTCCAATTTCAGTCACTTTTTGCAGAGACTATTCACCTAATACATCTTTAACATAGATATGATATTTCTATATCAATAAACTGCTTCTAATCAACTTTTAGCTCAAGAAATAGGATAACTGCGGGTAATACGCCAGTTGAGGAAATATGCCACTCGCTGTGTTTAACAATGATGCCGATTAGCAGCGCTTGCGTTAGTGCCACAAAATTATTTACAATTGTATGCTTAACGTGTTGCATAAGTATCAAAAATTTCCTAGTAAGAGTATTGTTTATATGAGGTAAATATGACGGTATGGTATACAAAAATGTGCTTCTTATAACTTTTATAGTGCTTTATGTAAGTTATTATTTAAACATTACACAATATTTAGCTCGATTAACTTGTTAATCTGTTAATGTAGGTTAAAAATGAAAATATTTAGTACATGATTCCTTTTCTTAATAGCCGTATTGTACAGGCTCATCATAAGATGAAATGGCGTCTTGGGGCAATGTGCCACTTTTGTTAGAGTAAAATGCCAGTAGACATTTTCTCTAATATAATATATAGGTTAGGGCGCTATAAACAAATGTTTTGCCTCATAATTCTGTTGTGACAGGATATTCGTACATATTGACAAATATTTAATAAATAAACTTAAATATTTATTTATTTGCTTATTATTGTATTACATATATTGATTTATTGCTCAATTCAAAATTCTAAATAGAGAATACAGTTTTTCAACCCATTTTAATGGATTGAATTTTCTTGATTAGTGGAACTTGGACTACTTGTTCTTTTATCACATCCGCGGTTCCAGCATAAAAATATGATAAACACTATTCATATTTTCTTAAATGTTATCCTCTCTCATTTATCTTCTCTTACAATTGAACAAAGATTAAATTTCCATATACATAATAGACGTAGTACATGTAATGTACAAGTTGAAGATAAATATTTTAGGATCCCTTACGTCAAAGTCTATTTCCGAAAGTTTCCTTCCTATTTCTAATATGTTTCATTGCAAACTAGCCTTTTCTATCCCCAAACACATTAAAAAGTCTTATTAAGAGAGGAAAAGACAAGTTAGATCTCCTATCTAATCAGAACGTTGTATATAAGATTTCTTTTGACGATTGTGAGGCGAGCTATGTTGGTCAGACTAAAAGAAAATTAAGAGATTACACGAGCATATCTCTGATATTAGTAAAAATACTGATTCCCCTACTGTCATAACCGATCATCGTATCAACGATTTTGATCACAATTTTAAACGGAAAGATGTGAAAATTGTGGATTGCGAATCTTCGTACAATAAAAGATTAGTGTCTAAAATGATTCACATCAAAAGACAAAAAACAAGGTTTTAATAAACAAAATGAGACTGAATCATTACTTGAATCTTACTTACAGATTATACAATCTCTCTCTCCTTCTTAATTGCTTTCTTTCTCTTTTTACTTCCCATCTTCCCATTTTCCCTTCCCTTTACTTTACTTTTCCCCCTCTTATGTTTCTCTTCCTTTCTAGTATACCACATCAATCTTCCCGTTTAGAATGTCGATTTTATATTGTCTCTGAACGTCTGAGAGAAATGACATTTTTCACTCTCGTCGCATTGTCTATAAGATTAGACGACTTTTTTATATTATATACACTCATAAGGTATTTATTCTCATTTAATTTAGCTGCTACTAAATTTATTATATATAATTTGTATATCGCATAACTTCTTATTAATGTTCTTCAGTATACTTTCTTTGTTATATATTACTATTTTATTCTTATTCTTATTTCTTGCTTTTTAGATTGTTATTTCTATCATTACATTATATTACTATTACTTATTCCTAATATATTTTTACATTATATTTGTACTCTTTAACAGAAATAATTATGGCTCTATAGTACATACAAATTACCAGAGGAATACACTGTTAACAACACTCTGATTAATATCTACTGCATACTGAGCGATATTATCGATAACTTTAATACTGCGATCGAAAGCGAATTATAATTTTATGTATCTTCTCGTTGTAATATTTTCATTGCTTCTTGTTAACATTGATAATGGTCCGATATGGATCGAAATGGATTGTTTTTTTGTTTTGTTTTATTTATTGCCGGCATATTAAAGTTTATATTTAGCTAAATGACAATTTTATTTATTAACGTTTTCAATTTTTAACTTATAACGATTAATCTTAGGCTTACAGCCTTTTTCTTTCGGTTTTAGACTATTTGTATCACTATGTAAATATAAAGTAAAACAAATACATAGGTTGCTGGAAAAGTTTCTGCAATCTAGTACTTCCACTGGCGCCAACGTTCTGTTACTATCATATCCGTAAAATTAGACGTTTTTAACCTATAATTCAATTGACAGTTTGTATCCAAGCCAACTAGTTTTGCTTGCATAGTATTTTAAAAGAAGTTATTTTGTAAGAAAATAGAAATTTCGCGTGAAAATTTTCGGGCAATGATTTTTTACGATTACAAATGTAATCTAATTCCGAAACAATGCATCGATCGACTTTGGCTTTTAGGGATAAAGCACCATCCAATAGGACTGTTTATAATTGGTTTGCCGACTTCCGCGTGGATGTACCTTTCTTAGTGATGAATTCCGTGAAGGTCGTCCATCCACGTCTGCTATTGCCACTAATGTTGATGCTGTACGTGAAATGATTGAGCGAGAAGAAGACCGGCATATAAAATACCGCGAGATACAGGCATCCTTAGGCATTGACATGAAAGCAATATATACGATTTTGCATGATCACTTGAGCGTACGGAAACTTTGCAATCGTTGGATCCCACACAATTTGACCGAAGCTCAAAAACAAACTCGCGTTAAATGGAGCAAAGAAATGCTCAAGAAATTCAACCGAGGTCGGTCAAATTTGGTCTACATCGTTACTGGGGACGAAACATGGATCTATTCGTATGAGCCCGAAAGTAAACAACAATTCACTGTTTGGGTATTTCAAAATGAACCGAAACCAACAAAAGTTGTTCATTCACGCAGTGCTGCCAAGCAAATGATTGCTTGTTTCTTCGGACATGTGACAACCGTGACTTTAGAGAATCAAAGGACTGTAAATACTGATTGGCATACAACAATTTGTTTGCCAGAAGTCATAAATGAATTGCGTAGAACAAACCGAAATCGTCGCATCATCCTTCATCATGACAACGCCACAAGCTGTCACAAAGCAGCACGTCAAACTGTTGATTTTTTATCCAGTAATAACGTCGAATTGATGACTCATTGTCCGTATTCACCTGATTTATCATCTAATGACTTCTTTTTGTTCCCAAACATTAAAAATAAGATGCGTAGTGAGCGATTTGAGTCGCCTGAAGCAGCTGTTGAAACATTTCGTACACTGATTTCTGAGGTTACAACCTTAGAGTGGAAAAAATGCTTCGAAAATTGGTTCGAGCGTATGCAAAAATGTATCGATCTTATAGGCGAATACTTCGAAAAAACAATAAAGCCATTTATTGAATTTTACATGTTTTTTTTTCATATTGTTTGCAGAAAGCTTTTCCAGCAGTCTACGTATTTATTTATACGTTTCGTATTTATCCATTACATACTTTTACTTTTAAAGAAGATCCAAGATATAGTTGGATAATATCTAATTGTTACTGTAAATGGATTCACCAGGACTGTTCATAAAAAGATATATTTCTATTGTTAAAAACGTATGTCAAAGTTTTATATGTTGTATAACTTAATTTATCGAAGTTATTACTTATATTCCTTATATTTATATTATCTATATTATGTTACAAATTTATTTTATTTTATTTTCATCCTTAAAAAATCATTAATAATGTGTTCCTACAATAATAAAAAAAACAAAATAAATGTTATACTTAGCATTTTTTTGTATGTGGCATATTATCTGTATGGTGGCATATTATCCATTTTTCAGCACTTCAGTGTTTCTTTATTTTTAATAATAAAAAATAAAGATATTTGATTCCAATCATATACAAATAACAGATAAAGAATGGAAGAAAAAGATCAGTATGTAAAATTATGTTAAATTGAACAAATAATTAGTCAAAAATCTAATTTCGCTTAAGTGTGGCATATTTACCCCACTTACCCTGTTTTTCTCTTTTCTCATAATGCAACATAAGCGTCTACGTATACTACATTACAAATAATTATATTCTATCGTGTTGGTATATCGTCGCAATAATAATTGTTGCAATAATTTTAATTTTATCATAACTTTTTTATTAATAAAAAAAATTTTTTTTTTATAAATAAAAGGAAAAACATTTGTTGTTACAAAGTTTAATATATTTATATTTATATTTTTTATTATAATATATATATAATCTGTATATTTTAGCATAATTTTAGAATTACACTTTATTGAAAGAAATATTATTAAATAATGTTTTATTTCCTTTCAACATGATTTGTCATGTTTATCTTTGAGAAAGAAAACAAATACAGATTCGTAAATGAGTCCGTTATCGAAAAGAGAGAGTAGATTCTCCGAAAAAACTTTAAAACTTTAAAACGATGAAAAGCAATTTACTTTTGACGTACTTTACATTACTCGTATAAGCTCAAATATTTACGCGTTCAAGGACCTGCAAGAATTCGGCTGCGAAAATGTAACTTTCTTTTCGAGAGAGACGGCGACTCTGAAACGAAAGTCGTGTCGCGGAAATCGAGTATCGACCTTTCAAATTGCGGGGGCTCCTCCGCTTAGTCGACATCTTGTCGGTCCTATTACGCGAAATTTAATGGAGAACGTGGAGACAGCGACGAGACGGGAGTGGAATTCTGATGTATCGTATCCACGATGATCCAATATGTTTGCCATAAGGCTTCATGTGGATGGTATGCGCAGCCAGCTGTATTTACTCCCTTTCGATCTCAAACGACGTTTCCGCAGATCACGCCAATCCCCTTGATTGAATATATCAGCATTCATCACCGTTAGTGTTCAATGTCAGCGTCTTTGTTTTCATATGGCTTTAGTTTTATGAAAGTTATGACGAGGATTTTACTTTGATTAAATTAATTTATATCAATATATAACCTCTCTCTCTATTACGTTCTTATCATCATTACCTTATTATATTACATAAATTCTTCTTATATATAATAATAGACGCACATTTATTTCTACATAGATATTAGATATTCGATGATAGAGCATGATCAGCACATCAGCCGTTAAAAATGAGCTCTCGCAACTTTGCATTATATTTAAAATTTTATTTATCATTTTAATCTATTAATCAAATTGGATGAATAATATAGGCAATTTCTGTCGAGCCGATATCCTGCGGAATTGATTTCATTCCCAAAGGTTTGATCGAAGGGGTAGGGTTGACCGGCGGCCGCGTATCCACGGTCGAAGATCAAGCTCCCATCCAACTTTTCATGCGCGCACGTACTCTCGGCGACCTAGCTGTCGTATGCCGACGCGCAACGTATTTCTATTGAATTTATTTCGGTGCCGTGGACGGTGCACGTTGCTGATTGCAGCTACATCGAGCCGACCAGGCAGGCAGGCAGGCAGGCAGTCATCGGGACGCCCGCGCCGGACCCGACGCAGCGCAACGCGCTTCGCTTGCCAGTCACGTATTCCTGCATCATTTGCTATGGGTTTCATACCAGCCATAACTCTACGGATATATCCACCCCCTCCCGCTTCCATAGCCTCCCCACCACCACCCCCCCTCCCCCTTCCTCCCGCTTTCTCCCCTACCTGTCCTCTCCTCTCCTCACCCTTTGGCCTTCGACCGCTTCAAATCCCACGCCATAACTGCTGCGTCGAAATTGTGTCCTCGCAGGCTCGCAGCTCTTAATCCGCCACGCATTCATCGCGCGAGGAAGTAGCGTCGGAATTAATCAAGTCTTGCCTGTCGTCGTTAATTTGAGCAAAGGCCGCTAATTTTCATTCGCCAGCGAGCTGTTAATCGCGAAGCGGCCTTTGACAAAATAGAATTCACGACGGGATTGAATAGCATTGTACCGCTTGCGAGTCGGCAAGCATAGTGTCGTGGAATGATGTGACGAGGAGATCGGTAAGCTTTGATTGAGCTTTCACGTAGGTTTGTTTAACGGTATTGTAGCAGCTGCTATAGACTCGTCTGGTTGCATTTAGACCCAGTAGAATAGACTTGGACATTTATGATTTCTAAGCCATCAAATGGCAAGTTGCATGCACAGCTGCTAAATGAAATGTAAATTCACAAATGTGAATATGTGATAATAATGAAACAGATAATTAAGTATCAAGTTAAAAATGTAAAATATAAACAAGGTATTAATTCTAAAAGTGGTAAAAAGGATCACATACAATATGTTATACATACTATTAATGTAAATACACATATTCGTCAAGTCTGTAAACACAATTAATTTAACAAATTCTTCAATTTTGGAATTTAATATCGTATTGAATATCATATTTAAATAATATAGAACTTGTGCTATATTTATATAAACTGCTATTACTCGCTGTTACTCATATAAACTATGCGTTTGTGTATTTTCTTCGTGCGGAAAAACATAATAATTATATTTCCGATTGTACCTACAGTTGCAGAATATTATTATACGTATTAATTAGAAAATAATTAGGCCCTCCATTTATGCACTTATCTTCTTTTGCTGGTGTGTGATTTTTTTGTTGATTGAATATGCAAGTTGTACGCGATAAAAGATCGAAATTTAAGCCAGCTATTAAAAAATAATCATAGGTCCAAGAGGACCTATTACCGCGTCCGGCTCCATCGGCACATTCTGCTCGCATTCGCCGTCGAATCGCTGGGTTAGCCAGTGCAGCGTTGCGAATCAATCGACCATAATCGCACCCGTTGAATCGCGTTCTCCCGTTTCCTGCGTCTGGAAAAAGCGTTTCGATGGCAGCCACGCGTACCGCATATCAATAGCCCATCTCGTCCCGAAAGCTGGCGCTGGCCCCCTGCATTCAGGAAGGATGCTATATGCGTCATCCTTGTTGTGGCCAGATAGGAGACTGATAAACCGGAAGACAGCTATCGCGCCTATACTCGGTAAATCGATCATGGCTCGATCCCAAGATCGTAATTCGATCTTTGTACGTCATTGCCTGTCGAAGAAGCATAATGAACAATTTAAACATTTGTGTTGCGTTCACAATGTGAACAAAAATTACCTAAGGTTTGTCCCAAGAAGTTTCACACAGAGTTCTACAACCCAAACTTCTTTATCTCTTTGTATTCTACTTTGATATTTATTAATATGTATTAAATAAAGCAGGATTATTCAATTATTACATTATTTCGTTTGCTTCCTGGTAACTAATAGTTAATATAATGGCTTTGAAATGTGAGGAAGGAATAGGTTAGGAATTTTGCGTTCCCAACCAGAAAACAACAAAAGAAATCTTACAGTTTGATAGTAAGTAAATTGCGATGATTAAACAAAAATAAAGATATAGAAACAAAAAAAGTGTACGTAACACACACCAAAGTATATCCATATGCATTCAAAAATTATTATTATATTATTATTGCAGGTACACTCCACAGTAAAATATTTTATCTATAGCTCCATCGTTATCTTTATTATTAACTAAAGATTCATTTCGCTGCACTTTTATTTTACTTGACATCTTGCTTCGTCGACAGACTATCTCCAAAGCGAATGTTGTATCTCGTACAGATAAAAGAGGGAACGATACCGCGAAGAACGTGTCTAGCTATTCGTCCTGGGACCGATACTCGTTTCGAATTCTCCTGTTGCGATTGGCAACAGGATTCGGATCTTGCGAACCCTTACGAGGTGAGAACCCATTTCTCTCTTCACGACCGTAAAGCTTCCAGGAATTTCTCTCAAAGGATCCCTATATAGTAAAACGTTCTCTACGTGGGGGAAATTTCTCGACAGATTTTTGAGTTCTATAAATCCTGACAGAACCACCGCAAGCCATCCGAGAAAAAGACATTAGGCAGAAAGCCCTCGCAATTTGCTTTCCGTCCTTTCACCTCACGATAAGCAAAGTTCACGAAAAACAAATCTTTTACCTCTGCTTAGCAAAAGCTCCCACTTTCCTGTGTTAATATTTCAAAAACAAAAAAGACAAAATTTATAGAACACCTACTTATCTTAAATTTTTGCTACAGTAACATTTAGCTGTATTACATTTTTATAATTATAAATATAATTGCAGCCATATTGCAGAAATATCATATATATGTATATATAATATATATCTTAATGTCAGGATGTATACTCTCAATTTATTAAATCGGTGTTCAACAAATCGCTTCGATTGATAGTCTATACGATCTCCCTCCTAAATTTAATACTGTCACTTTTCTATAAATCGTATATCTCGGAAACATGATATCCTGTCGATAACGAGGTTTCAGGAAATGCGCGCGACATAAAAGTTGAGAAAAAATGTCGCGAGAGCTATCGACCGAACAATTGGCGGTAGTACATATTTTGTATAAAATTGAAATTATACAATTTAATAAATCATGTAAAAATAAGCATATTGAATAAATTAATTCTTTAAATATATTTTAATCCGTGAATCGTTCCACATATATTCCGATATAATAGATGAATATTCATTAACTTTTAATCAAATTAATTGGAAATATTATCAAATCATTCATCTGATATTACTAAATTTTTATTTAAAAACAGTTTCATTAATTTTATTTAAGATTATATACGGAGAAGTATATAATTTTTAGTAGTTTTTATATCCGCAGTTACTTTCACAAATTTCAACTTAACTGAGTTTTTATGTATGGATATGTGATAAAGGAGAAAAGAAATTCATATGCCTTCTGCACACATGTAAATATATATAAATATATATTATGATGAAATTATAAGTTATATCTTTGTGAAAATAACTGCTTGTATTTAACTTAAATTCGTCAAAAAAAATATTAGTAAAAAAAAAATAAAAACAGTTAAGGCCGGAATTTATAGCCGTAAATAATTTTTAATCTTTCATTGAGAATGTAATTAATTACAGATTTATATTTTGAATTAACATTTTTAACTGATCTCTCTTTTACGAATATGTTTAAAAAATCTGTTATTATTTACAATTCATAATCTCTTATATCCAATTAGTAGTTCAAATAA
>NW_017305392.1:221016-222661 GCF_001594115.1 Trachymyrmex septentrionalis | reverse complement strand
TATATCTTCAGAAAAAGATAATAATTATTTAAAAAATATCTATCCAAAATCTAAAAAAATATTTAAAGATTATGAATTTTTGTAAAAATTAAATATAAATTGACAAATTCAAAGATTTCTGAAATTGTGAATATTTGATTATTCAAATAATGATTAAATTATATGAATATTCTTTAAATTAGCGATATTCATATAAAATCGCATTTGCCTCATGAATTGCAGTTAATGAAATGAATGAGGTGTCATAAAACGCGCGAAATTGATAACTGCGGTTCCTTGATAAGCTGATAATCCATTAAAAAGAGCAATTTTAATCTGGCGTATTATAACAAGATCCAAGAATCAGCTTTGATAAGGTAGTTTTAATACATTCCCGCATTTGAAGGATTTTGCGAACCTTTTTCTTACGGGAATTACTCTAAAAAATAGCGATGTGAACTTAACACCATGCGATGTCTATATAATTATCTAATTAAATTAACACCAACATAATGTAAATTTAACATCATAAATTTTAAATATATACACCTACGGTAAAAAATCTACACCATGATAGTGTTGGTATAAACGCTAGAGGTTTTAAATCCGCAATATGTTACTGTTAATTTAAGACCAAAACAATGAGAATACTATAGACACCGCAGGGGTATTAAATTCACACCGATATTTTTTAAAGTGTACGATTATTCTGTAGCAATAGAGAAAAGAGCAGATTTCTTGGGCGGTTTCCCGTAACCACTCACCTGAGAGCAAAAATCTGATAGGATCAGCCGTTTTTTTCGGAAGCTACGATTGCCGGGAGAACGTTTAATCTAGTAAAGGCGGGTTCCGACGAATAATTCACTCAACGGACGATACGAAGAAAACGAGGGAGAAATGTGCGTAGTGAAAATAAGGCAAATAAAACTGAAATGTGTTGAGTTTTCAACGAAAGAATAAATAGTTTCAATATTATGCATTAATTATTAACTATTGCGCAAATAATTATTAAATTATTTTTACAGACAACTTAAAATACAAAAAAATATTTTATTTGACATCTTCAAATTCGCTAATGAATCTACAATAAATAGAAAGAAAGCTGGAATATCCTATATATTTCATCGATAGATATGTGTGTATTTTTAAATAAAAAGAAAAAATATTTTTGCATTCTTAGTAAAAATGCTTTGATATAATTCGTGTTATATAGCATATATGGAAAAATCATCCTCTCGTATTTCGATCTGTTTATCAGTGCGAATTTATATTATACAAACTCAATTATATCGAACAAGAGACATTAAAAGATTAATGCAAAGAAATGATGGAAGAACAGTTCGCAAACTTCTGTAAATATTCTGGAAAGATTTCTTGAATTATACAATAAAAATTGCATTGTTTTATTTTAGCGAGTTGGCTCAATATATACTCTCACAAAACATTTGGATATGTCCAATATCGAATTTGACTGCATTTTTCTTTCTTTTATACAGAAGATTACGAAATGTTGCAACATTTTTGCGAAATTAACCTTTTTACAAAATTTTTTTACACACGAATTAACCATTTTGCTATAATTTTAAGTAAATAACTTTTAAACGAGTACGTGACTTTAAATAAACGTTTGCACGAATATTTATTACAGTTATATATATATATATAT
>NW_017305392.1:219575-220994 GCF_001594115.1 Trachymyrmex septentrionalis | reverse complement strand
AAATATGTATATAAAATTTGATTTTATTCATAATGCTGCGACCTTATATGTTTTAGCAAATAAATATTATATAAAGCGACTTTACATAAGAATCAAGGCAATTAAAAAAAGAATTGTGTCAAATTTTACACTGATAATCAGGCATGAAATAAAACAATCTATGACACATTTTAATAATTTTTAAAGTACTTTAAAATATGACACATACATCTTTAGATTTATTATAATGTCTTCAAAATAATAATAAACATTATATATAGTGGAATTAATTATTAAATTAATTTTATGTTAAGGAAATATCTTTGCATATCTATTTAAAATTTAATTTAACAAAATACTTTAGTCAGCTTGCCCTAACTTTCTTTAAAAAAACTCATAATATATAGAAAAAAATGTCGTCCAATCTTTCACCCCGATGCATTTTATTCCCGTTATTTCGATGCTTGTTCGTGATCGGAAAAGCGCTTTCGAAAACGATATGATTTACGTCAAAGGATCCTGTCACGACGTACACGAAATGGCACCTTCGCGTGAAAAGGGTATTTTCTCGGCACACACGGCGAACGGGTGTAGGAAGGACCGCTACCACCTGTCGATCTCACTGAAACGCCCGAGGGATACCGCCCCCGTGTGCGGGCGAGCAATCGACTTTATTCCCTTATTCCCGCAGAGACCCTTCGTGCCAGCCCGGGCGTTACGTTACGCTCGGACGGACGTACGAATCCCAGGTACGTCGATATCCCGAATTTGATTGTCGATCCTGTTCTGTCAACAACCCGGCATTACCCGTGCGTTCACGTTATTAGATAACGCGTGGATATAAAGGCCACGAAATGGAATATTCTCGCGTGAGGTCAATCGAAGTGATGCGAAGGGCTACTTTGATATGATGCGAGAGAACCTAGAAATTCTATGTATCGGAATAGCACACTTTATCTGCATTTTACTATAATAAAAGTTTATGTCTTTGCGGTGTTTTAACATGCTTATTAGCATTAGATAATCATTAAAATAATTATTAATATTAAATTTAAACGATCACACACAATTTGATGTTATTTCCAGCTTCAGTTTATGATTGCGTTTCAATTCCGATAAATCTAGAAAAACTAGGCAGACTCGGTCTAGACAAATTAGAAAGTCTATAGAGACAAACTGAATCGGCGCGTAATTTATAAAACTAAAAAACTATTGCATATGAACATTCAACCATCAAAATTTTCTACCGAAAATATAGGATTATCTTTTTTATTTGATTTTTATTTTATTTTTCTTATTCGATTATCTTATATATATTTGATTATTCTAACTCCACTTATTTCAAAAAAGTTATCTTAAAAATTTATTTAACAAGTTTGAATTGCGAAAAATAAAATCTGGAGTAAAGTAAATCGGGGGGGGAGGGAGGGAGGGAGGGAG
>NW_017305392.1:217805-219548 GCF_001594115.1 Trachymyrmex septentrionalis | reverse complement strand
GAGAGAGAGAGAGAGACCAAGGGGAAAAATGCTACTTTATTTATATTTTTTTTGTCATAAAACATATATTGATCATTCAGACTGCGTAGAAATATATAGTAGAAGTATGTGAACAATGGCGCAATCAAAAAGTTCGTGCCAATTGACACTGGGAAATATTTAACAAAATACAAAAAGTCATAACATGCACTCTTTACAATATTTGGTACGATAATAGCTAAGGTTTGTGCTTCAATGCTTACTGTAAAACCGAACAAATGATTGAACGGTGTTTCCTGGTAGTCATGTAACTGATATAGATTATAATTTGTAATATTCTTATATATTGTACGAAAAAGTTGCAATTAGATATTCCTCTTACATCTTGGGGATAAGATAACAGTAAATACAAAACACAATCTTTCCTGTTTGAATATGCCATTAAAATGATTTTATAAATTAAAATTTTGGATGCTTTATATAATTCGAAATATTTTAAGTTAATAAAATGCTGAAACGAATAAAAGTATGTCCAATTTACTTCCTAAATTACTCTCTTTCATGTTTCCTCAATTTATATTTTATCATACTTTATGCGTTTTTATAGTTTAAATTCTTGATTATGAACTATAAATAAGCAAAAATTGTAAAATATGCAAGTTTATATTGCATTATATTATTTAATTGTGACATTTCTCCCATAGAAGATGGTATCTTATCCATATATCAATATATAAAACTAAGATGCCACTTTTGCAGAGTAAGACTAAACCGACAAGGGAAAAAAAATTTTTTTTTAATCGGTCTCTCAGTTCAAAAGCTTCATTTCATACTTAAAAGACCACCCCTAAATTTTTATCAAAAATAATTAAAATTTAGAGATTGCTTGTAAACGATTTTTAAATCAAAGTTTCGATTTTCCTTAATACATGTTTGATTTGATGCAAAAATAGCGTAAACCAGATTTTAAAAGTGGTACTGTAATTTTTTCAAGACATTTTTGACATTGCATTTGCCTTACAATCTCCTCAGGAGATCCTAAAGCGAAGCTCAAACTCCGACAAAGTCACCAGAGGTCGCGCCGCGCGCCGCGCATCGATATGTCTTTATATACTACATCGGTATCTCACACAACCTATGATACACGCAGTCACACATTCGTGTCAATTTTCGTCTAACAAATTCGTCACGATAAAGCGTCTAATTCTAAGAACTCGACGTTATTTGTTCGTATAAACTATGTGTCTGGGAATCACTATTTCGTACGTAGAGGAAGTCCGGGCAGCGCGGACGTGTTAAGGTTGAGAAGAAAAAATGACACAATTAAAATTAAGATCAGAAACCATTGTTATTCTCATAAATCTCTTGAAGAACTTAACTTTGAAATAAAATAAAAAAAATTTTAAAATTTGAACATTAATATGTCGTTTTAGTTAAAACCTAAAAAAAGAAAAAATATCCGCTTTACCCAACCTCCTTGGACAAAGCAAATGGATCATTCGAGCAATGCAAATAAAATTTAAAAAATTAAAATCAGTCTTGGCAATCGTCACAAAAATAGCTATCAAATATTCTATATGTAGTATAGCAGCTTTCATGAGCCCATTTAGTGCAATAACTGCACTGGATCAGTCATAAACAAATCATCATATTGCATTGTGGCAAAAAATAAACAAAAATAAGATGTAACAAACAAGTGCCTTTAGTGGCACACTCAAAAGGTCGTCCGTAATCCCAGTATTTTCATTGTAATCATATACCGAG
>NW_017305392.1:217208-217705 GCF_001594115.1 Trachymyrmex septentrionalis | reverse complement strand
AAGTGCCTTTAGTGGCACACTCAAAAGGTCGTCCGTAATCCCAGTATTAGTTTTCATTGTAATCATATACCGAATAAAGAGGATAGAGCATCCGCTTTGTCTCCACCCGCTTTGTCCAGGGAACCTACGCGAATTTAGAATAAGTTGAAGCACCAAGTGAAAAATTTTAACCTCGAATGCACGTTTAAAGACATAGAATTCTTATAAAAAATAATTTACATTGATTAAGGAACAATTACAGATAATAATTAAGCTACGTACCTAAGGAAAAATCGCACTCAATTTTCTATATGTCTCTATTAAACACAAACAAACGCAATCATATGTCGTTTCGTACTTTCATACCGTCGCTGATCAGTCATTCCATCAACTGTTAGAGACTCATAGCGCAATCTTAGATAGATAAGCGAAAATAAAAGATTCGCTTTATCCAGGGCGTCCATTTGCCCAGGGGCTTCCCCTATAGCTTTCATATCAAGTAAATGTTGTCACGACAG
>NW_017305392.1:212525-217108 GCF_001594115.1 Trachymyrmex septentrionalis | reverse complement strand
AAAAGGTTCGCTTTACCCAGGGCGTCCATTTGCCCAGGGGCTTCCCCTGTAGCTTTCATATCAAGTAAATGTCACGACAACTGAGACGCCATGTTACATTAAGAAATGGTAAAAAATATATCAGTTTTTAAATTTTTGATTGTGTGTGTGTTCTTGGCATAGATTCCATTTCCTAGACATCTCTTAAGGGGATCCTAAAGCAAAGCTCGAATTCCAATTCACCAGAGGTCGCTGTTTTTTCAGCGTATTGATACGTCTTTATATACTATCACACCAATATCTCACGTAACCTATGATGCACGCACTTGTATCATACACACTAAGAAATAGTAAAAAATATATCAGTTTCGAAATTTGTGGTCGTTCTCGGCCAATTCCACCTCACAAACACATATTAATGCGTATACTTTAATTCTGGAGAAGGATTTTCGAATCTGTAAAAGAGAAAAAAATATATTTGTTATACAAAGAGATTATACGATGTAGTCGGTAATACGAACGGCTTTAGGATCCTCTTAATCGAATTGTAAAGGGAACCAAAAGCCGTCTGTATTACCGATTCGTATAACCTTTGTATAACAAATACTTTTTTCTTAAAATCCTTTTTCAGACTTAAAGTATACGCATTAATATGTGTTTATGAAATGGAATTTATTTATGCCAAGAATGACTAAAAATTTTGAAACTGATATATTTTTTACATTTCTTAGTGTAACATGGCGTTCCAAGCTGTCAAGTCGTGACACTTGCTTGACACAAAAGTTTTGCAACCTGTATATATGTACGAAATAGTAATTCACAAATATATATACTCAGAGAAAAAAGTCCTATTAGTAACTATTAATTTATAGTGAAATAGTTATATTATATATATATATATTATTCAATTCTAATAAGAATACTAGATTAAATAAACTAAGAAAATATAATAACATTAACCATATAATTAATTACAAATGGATAATATTATTATATTTTCTTAGTTTACTTATTGTTCTTATTAAATTATAGTTCTTATAATACATAGTTACAAATTTGTACATGTATTTCTTATTTATTTTTGTCTTCCAAGTTCGAAACCAATGCTGCGCCTTTTATTATAAGCTGAGTGGTTTTCTTCTTAGGAAAAATTAAACTTTGCTACGTAACAACACTATGTACTATTCGTGCTGAACAAAACTTTAGAGAAAAGATTTTTTATGTATTCCTTACCTCAAGAATGATTAATTAGTTACATGATATAGTGTTTTATTTAAAAAAAATGTTTGTCTAAACTAGAAAAATGTAATTGTTATATCTATTTGCACGAAGTCCAAGTAACTACTCATCTCAATGTAGCTGACTATTTCACTATCAATTAATAGTACAATTTGTTACCGTGACTATATTTTTATAACATTCAGCATACTTCAGTTTCTATTACTTTATAAAACTAGTTATATAGATATTTCAATTGCAAAAGTTGCCAAATTTATAATTGCCAGAACTATTTCGTTTTCTCTCAGTATAGTTTTACACGAACAAATAACGTCGAGTTCTTAGAATTAGACTTAGACGCTTTATCGTGAGAAATTTGTTATATGAAAATTGACGAACGTACGACTGCGTGTATCATAGGTTACGTGAGATATCAGTGAAGTAGTATATAAAGTACATGTCGATGCGCTAGAAAAACAGCGACCCCTTTCGTCGGAGTTCGAGCTTTTTAGGATCTCGCATATATCGTAGAGCTAAATGAATTATTACATCGTATTCAGCAAACAAAAAAACATGTAGTATCACATTTAAAATCCGGATTAAGCTATTTTTGCATCAAATCAAACATGTATTAAGGGAAATCAAAACTTTGATTTAAAAATCATTCACTAGCTACATCTAAAGCTTAATATTTTTTAATAAATATTTAGGGATGTTCTTTTGGCACGAAATGGAAGCTTTTGAGCTGAGAGGCCGATTTAAAAAAAAATTTTTTTCTTGTCAGTCAAGTATGGCATATCAATTTTTTTCTAATACAATGTAATATGAAATATCAAAAATTTAATTCGTCAATTTGTATAAATAAACAAAAGTTTCTAAAATATAAATATTATTTTTTTGATTAATTCAATAACATTAAGAAGTTATTCAAGAATAAAGGCTTAAGTGTCTTACCCTGATTTACCTTATTTATGTGTATGTGTATATATATATATATATATATATATTTAACACGTCTACCTAGCCCCCCCCCTCCACTTACGCAAATCTTAATACCTACATTATATAATACTGCACTATTTATGCACTTTCAAAGTCGGCAAAAAAAATTTTGCGCTCATTTTGTGTAGCTAAAAAAAGATTTTTTTGTGGAGGGGGGGCTGAGTAGGTTGTCAGTCCTCCACGTGTTAATTATAACCGAAAAAAGTTAAATATACAGGATTTATACGTTATTTATGCGCTTATATATTCACATAGGTCCAATTTTTGCACTGCATCCCTTAAGGCACTTCCCTCTTGGAGCAAACAATCATATTCATCCCTAAGTAAAGTCGTAAAATTGCAAAATTACGCTATCTAACTATACAAAATGTATCTTCGATTTATGCGCTACTATTTCCAAGCAATTTCGATTTTTGCGCTGCAACCCTTAAAAGATTTCCCTCTTAGAGCAAATATTCGTATCTACCATAAGTCATTAAAAATTGTGAAAATACATGCTTTATTTGTGCAAAGTATATTTTTTATCTATGCACTATTAATTCCAAGCAATTGAAATGTTTCAATTAAAAAATCAGAGATAATGATGTAAAAAGATTTTGAAAAAGATAATGTGCCCGATGAATACACCTAATATTTGAAAAAAATGAATGAAAATAGCTATTCGAATACATTTCATTTTGATTCATCAAGAAACGAATACTTTTTCATTCCATTTGAATGAATATTTTTTTAATATAATTACGAATATTTCTGTTTTCACTTCTACTTTGTATTATCTGCATATAGCTTGCAACACAAACTCATATTTATGGAACAGGAATATGTTCTAAGAGGTTTATTACTTTCAAATTATGAGCAAATATTAGAAACATTGATATTAGATATTTTACGGCAGCAAGCTTCCTCAATAATCAAAAAGTAAAAATTTATCTTATATCTTTATGATTATATTTGTATGAGATTAATAAATAGAACGAAAGTATTATCAATTCTATTTATTATACTTACCAATTTATTGCACCTTTGACTTTCACGTTCTCCAAAATACTTTTACATCTTCGATTTTTTAATAGAAACACAATTGCTTGGAATTCATAAATCAAAAATATATTTTTTGTACAGTTAAAGCATGCACTTTCACAATTTTAATGACTTACAATATTATTGTTTGCTCCAAGAGGGAAGTCCCTTAAGAGTTGCAATGTAAAAATCAATTTGCTTAGAAATAGTAGCGCACAAATCAAAGATATGTTTTGCATAATTAGATAGTGTAATTTTGCAATATTAAACGACTTAGGAATGAATATGACTTTGTTCCAAGAAGGAAGTCCCTAGGAATGCAGCGCAAAAATTGAAACTATATAAAGCGCATAAATAGCGCATAAATCCTGTGTATTTAATTTTTTAAATCGATTGTTATTAACACATGGAGGGGGGAAGGAGGAGTTTGACTGACAACTTACTCAGGTCTACCATAGAAAAATTTTTTTTAGCTAAACAAAATGAGCGCAAAAATTTTTTTTTGCGGATTTTGAAAGCGCATAAATATCGCATTATTATATAATTTATTCATTATGATTTGGTTAAGTGGGAGGGCCAATTAAGCAGACGTATATTTAACCATGAAATTCAATCTAATTTTGAGTTTTCTTGTTATACATAGAAAAGTATATACCCGTTTATTAATCTTGTCATTTGAGACTGTGCTGACAGTTATATAGTAGAGATCAATCGATTTTTCAAGATGTCCTGAAAATAAAATAAAACGAGGGACTGGAAGTCGATCTCCGCGCGTCTGTTGCCGACGGAAGATATTTCTAATATCCGGCAAATCCCTATTCCCTTATTTTATGTTAAAGTTGATGTATAGCGTAACCAGTAAAATATGTTATTTATTTAAAAATACGTTTTTCCAATGCTTATTAGACTTTCAATTTAACAAAAAATTGATTTCTTAAAAATTTCCAAGTTTCTCGAAAATCTTATATTTTCTCAAAAATTTTAAATAATATCAAAATAAAATATATCTTTTAATCGCCTGTTTACTTCAATATTTTTACAGTCTAGTAAGAAAGCTTGATTTATTATATACAAGGTCTGATAAAAAAATAAACGAATTTTTTTAATTTCTCGGCAACGAAGCATCTTAGCGACGTTGCACTCAAATAGCAATAATTCTGAAACTAAACAAGATGTAAATAATTTTAAAAAAGTCAGTTACTCGGAAGATTATAACGATTATAGTGCTGCAAACCGCACGTCGCTAAGATGCTCCGTTGCCGAGTAATTCAAAAAGTTCGCTTTTTTTTTTATCAGACCTCGTGTAAGAAAAATATGTATATACTCGTATTTTTAATATGTCTGAAAAGTTAAGGAAAAATGCC
>NW_017305392.1:208282-212425 GCF_001594115.1 Trachymyrmex septentrionalis | reverse complement strand
CTTTTTTTTTTATCAGACCTCGTGTAAGAAAAATATGTATATATTTCTAATATGTCTGAAAAGTTAAGGAAAAATGCTCTTTTATCGCTGTCAACAAAATCCTATCAATTATCAATTAGGAGAGGTTTCCATGGATTTCCCAAGAAGTGTTTCCATGGACATAATATATAATTTTTTTTTTAATAAATCTAAAAATATCGAAAAAGGATGTTGATATTTTTAATAATTTTCAAGAAAATAGTGTCTAATGTTTTACGTAGACTATACCTTAAATATATCGCTCAGTTCCTAAAATATGTATACTAATCATAAATTCTTTTCATGACGATTCATATCAAACGCAAAATATTTTCAGTTTACAAAATAGGATAATTTTTATCATTTTGGTTTACAAAAGCTTACCTCCATTCACAAAACATATAGTTAAAAGATCTCGCAAACCAAGATTTCTTTTCGTATCTTAGTGATGACGCCATCATCACCACTAGTCAATGCTTTCAGACTGTATTTCTCTTCTTTTTTCGTTCTTTCCGCATCTTTGCCATCTTTTCTAAGAGACTTTCTTCTCTCGTGGAGTTTTCTGTTCAACGAATCGTTTGGTTCTAAAACTTTCTTTACGAGGACAAGACAACACCGAAAATACATGAATGGAAGAAGAGATAAGTGCTGAAATATTCAATATGGCGAGACTGCATAAAAATTTTCGTGGTCATATTTTTTTACCTTTGAATATTTCTTTCTTAATACTATATCTCAGCGTTTTGATTTTTGTTTCATCCTAGGTCGTATATTTATAAAGTCATTCTTGTGCTTATTAAAATCAACAAAGAAAGAAAAAGGCAAAAAGAGAAAAAGAATCCCATTATAAACTTATCGCAAACTTTTAATATAAGTATAACTGTATGTATGAATGTAATCTGTATATAACTTTTATTATAATGATAGAAAATATCAAAAAAAAATTTACTCGTCAAAAGAGAAAAATACAAATACATAATTAATGATAATAAAATTAATAAAATTAAGAATAATAGATAAACAAATGGCATGGAATTTGGCCGTAAAGGAGTCATTGCAAAACAATTTAGAATTAAATAATTCAAATATATATTAAAATATATTTTGTAAAGTCAACAGATTCCATCAAATACAATTAAAATAAAATTCATAGAAATAAAATTTGCTTGCGATTTCTCCTCCCGTTGTCCGATCTTGCTTTAGCTATTAAGGTTCATTAGCTCTATTAAATGAATCGATTACTTCTCTATTATTTTATCAAACATCTAAAAGTGTCCAGAAGGTCACTAGTCGACGTTATATGATAAAAGAAAAAAACAAATATAATAATATATAATTTTGCAAAAATATTATTTCTATATTAATATATTTTGTTATAATTGTATGTATTATATAATATAACTTTTTCTAAATAAAATAATTATATTTTAAAATTTTATGAATAAAAATATATTAATACAGAAACCGTTAAGATATACATATGTATATGTTATAAGTATATCTTCTCTATAGAGTAACTGCAAGTAATACGCTAGATTTGAGGAAATATGCCACTTATTGTGTTTAACAATGATACCGATTAGCAGCAAGGTTGATCAAAAATGTGTGTTTTTTTAAACAAAACATTTTTTTTGTTTAAAACATGTTTTTAATGTTTTATATATGTTTTAAACAGCTGTAGAAAAAAAATCATGTTTAAAACAAAAAAAAACACGTTTTAAACATATATTTATTATATTTTATTACAATATAACTCATTTTTACTTTCAAGTATTTTGAAACGTTTCTGAGATACATTTTAGCATTTAATTACATCTACTTCCTTGTTTTACTTAAACTTGAGCGTATTATCACATGAATATATATGTATATTTAAGTATGTTGTTTGCTATTTAACATTTTATTTGACTGTATATATTTTAAGTAATGCAAATTTAAATAATAGCATGGCATTTTGCTAATGTGGTTCTTTATGTGTATTGATTACTCACGGATTCTTTTTTGAAATTTTTATTTTAAAATAATTATTCCTTAAACTAATTGTAGTCCTAATATTAATCTACAATATAATTTACGTTACTACAGATTTTTTGCACCGAGCTATCTAAATGCAAGGTGTTTGAAAAATAATAATAAATCTTTCGTATAGGGGAAGAATGGACTAAACCGAGAAGAAAAGTTCTCTAGTATTTTGCAATTTTCGCAATAGTTAACAAAATATTAGTTACTAAAAATTGCCGAAAATTGATTTTCAATAATTTTTTACTCAAATACTATCAACTTTACAGAAAAACTGCAAAAGGCAAAAATTGTTTTTTTTTCTCATAGAACTCTACGAATTTTTTCAAAATTTTTTATCCACTTTTTAATACTGCATTTTCTCATTTTTATCAACATGAAAAAATACGGTATTAAAAAATTCTGAAAAAATTCTTAAAAAATTCTCAGAGCTCTATATATAAGAAGAAAATTAAAAATTTTTGTCTCTTGCAGTTTTTCTGTAAAATTAATTGTATTTGAGTAAAAAGTTATTGAAGACCAATTTTTGGCAATTTTTAGCGATTAATATCTTGTTAACCTGCGAAAATTGCAAAATACTAGAGGACTTTTCTTTTCGGATTAGTCCATTCTGCCCCTATGCGAAAGATTTATCATTATTTCCCAAATACCCTGTGTACATAAAGTTATATGTATACATGTGTATGTACATACATTTATATACATGCATATATTTTATAATACATTCTACTTTTTTGTTAATTTTGTAACTAAACTACTGTTTTCTAAATAAAACTAACATTTTAAGACTATTTTTATGAAAGGCCATATTATCATCCATGTTTCTCTTCAATTCGCCGTTATGCAATGTCGCCACATTTTTATTAATAGTGTCCCAAGTAATAAATATTTTGTAATTTTGAGTCCAGAATCGATTCAACAACATTTTAATGAATGTAATTGTCAAGTTTTAAACTTAAATATTCATTATTAACTAAGTAAACCAAGTTATCGTGTAAAATGTAACTGGAGTATCACCTTCTCCTCTACTAAATAGTATTAAAAACGCATTAAAAAAAAATAATGTTTTAAACATTTGCTTTAAATTGTTTTAAAAAAAAAGCATATTTAATTTAATCTAATGTTTGAAACATGTTTTAAATATTTGTTTAAAAAAAAGTTTTAAACGAAACAACCCTGATTAACAGCGCTTGCATTAGTACCACAAAATTATTTACAATTGTGTGCTTAATATGTTGCATAAGTATCAAGACTTTCCTGGCAACAGTATTGTTTTTATGAGGTAAATATGGCATAGTATACGAAAATATGCTTCTTATAACTTTCATAGTGCTTTATGTAATTTATTATTTAAACATTACATAATATTTAGCCCGGTTAGTCAACTTATTAATATAGGTTAAAATTAAAATATTCAGTACATCATTGATTCATTTTCTTAACAGCCGTGAGGTACAGGCTCATCATAAGATGAAATGGCAGCAACATGCCACTACTTCTGTTAGGGTAAAATGCCAGTAATAGTCATTTTCTCTAACATAGTGCGCTATAAACAAACGTTTTGCCGCATAATCCCGTTGTGACAGCATATTCGTATTGACAAATAATTAATAATAAACTTAAATATTTATTTATTTGCTTATCATTGTATTATATTAATTTATTGCTCAATTCAAAATTCTGAATAGAGAATACAGTTTTTCAATCCATTTTAATAAATTGAATTTTCATGATTACTGGGAAGGATTAGTAGAGACTACTTGTAAGACTATGTAAATATAAATAAATTAAACAAATATTTATTTATACGTTTCATACTTATACTATACATTACATACTTTTACTTCTAAAAATGGTCCAAAATGTAATTGGATAATAACTAATTGTTGCAGTAGATGGATTCACTGTTGGTCAAAAGATATATTTATGCTGTTAAAAACTGTGTCTCATAGTTTATTCTACATATTGTATAATTTAATTTATCGAAGTTATTATTATATTCTTGTATTGTTTATATTATGTTACAAATGTTTATTTTTATCATAAAAATATATATAAAAATCATTAATAATATGTTCTTGCAATAAAAAAAAACCAAAGAAAATT
>NW_017305392.1:200428-208182 GCF_001594115.1 Trachymyrmex septentrionalis | reverse complement strand
ATAAAAATATTTAATTCTAATCATATATAAATAATAGATAAAGAATGGAAGAAAAAGGTTAGTATGTAAAATTACTTTAAATTAAACAAATAATTACTCAAAAATATAATTTCGCTTAAGTGTGGCATATTCACCCCACTTATCCTATCATATTTTCTTCTTTCTTCTTCTTCATATTGACACTCTATTAATTAGATGTTTGGCAATAATAGAAGGGTATAAATCGATTCATTTAATAAAGGAATTATATTATAATATAACTTTTTCTAAATAAAATTTTCTTTTTTTAATACAACATTGTTATGTTCATTCGCTGTTATACGCATGTTTATACTAACTCTTTGTATCACGTCTTTTACGTCTTCGACGTGATTTATTTAAGAAAGAACGTCGGCGACTAGAGCGCCACTCGAAATGTTTGCATTTCATTGCGCATTCAATAAGCTCAGCTTTCTACTTTTCATAAGCAAAACAACATCGTTCGCTACAGCCTTTGCGCTTCTTTCATTTAATAATGTCAAAACTATACAAGTTTTATATATGCGCGTTGATTTTTTCTTTTTCTAACTTTTATTGTAGATATATTTACAGAATAAAAAAAATTGTATCCATTAATGCAAAGATCAAAGAGATTTATCAAATACAATTGTTGATAAATTCTGAAACTTTCCGAAAATTTTTCAAACTGTTAGAGTTTGATAAATTATACAAGTCATATATTATAAAATACAAAGGTCGTTAAATATAAAAAAAAGAAATTTAAGAATTCTTGAAAAAAGCGTACAGTATTATACAAGTGGGCTTTGACATTAAAAATGTCTATCTAAAGTTGACAAAAACTTTTTATATAGTAGGCACATATTTAATTTATGTGTATTTTTTCGCAAGTTCCAAAGGCAAAGTTGACGATAATAAAATTAACAAACAGCCAGTCTTGCTTTGCGTCAACCCTCTTTCATTTCTATCCCTTCGCGCGTTTGCTCAAGTTCTTTCACAGTCTACATCACTCACAAGCTATGCCGTCTACTTAGAGAGCGCTACAACACGCGCTACCCTTCACTTCGACTTCACGGTGTTGCACAGTACTTAATGATCACTGTATAAGGAACGACAGGGTGAAAAGAGACAGAAGGGCGATTAAAGTCTGGAATATCGTAAGCTAAACGTTAACCAGAGGCAATGTGTAAGGGAAAGTAAAGCGAGAGTAGGAAATAGAAGAGGTAGAGCGAAAGAGGCGTCGAGGGAAGGGAAATGACGACTGAAGACATAGAAGAGAGGTTGGGGATAGTAAAATATGGGCCAGACCACGCTGGATGCTAATAATAATAATAAAGGCGAAATAAGAGAAAATGAGACTCGGGAGAAATTCACGGGCTTGTAATAAATTCAAGACGAAACAGCCGTTCCATTTGCGGCTAAGAACTTTAAGAAGAGGGATGAAGAAAAATAAAGAAACGTTAGCCAAAGCACGACAGGACAAAGCAGAATTTAACATACAGGTACATTTACATATGTATACCTGCTAGGTATGCATATGCGCGCATATGCAAGTTTAAATATATTACAAAATTGTTCAAAGTGATTACTCATTTCGTTAATTTAACAAAAATTCTTTACTGAATAATTTATGTAAATTACATTTCATACATATATATTAACAGCACCAATAAAAAAAAACAAATGTAATTGCATTTTAGAATATATTTAATTATAACCAATTTTTCAATGCTGTGCTTTATTAATATTTTTTAAATATTACAATTCTTATCAATTTTATTAAATTACGTTCTTCATATGTTCTATAAATTTTATTGATCTACCTATACATATTTTTATTTATAACGAACATTGATTTATACACACGCATGTATTATAAAACTTTCTGCAAAAAACTTTTACGGAAAGAGAGAAATTGTACAGACAATTATGCTATGGAATCGTACTGTAATAGAGTAAATTGTAACTGTTACATACATATTATTCCTTTTAATAAAAATTCTTATTCGAGAGCAATCGTTTCTCTTACAATTGCGGTGCTAAAACAAGTATAGATCTCATTAATACTTTCTATCCAAGTTTTAGATTGGATGCATCATGACATTCATTCATTGTAACAATTAATTAAAAGTTTATAGCTACATTTTTCTCCATTAATTTACTATAGTATAATCCGTCATTTATTTTTAATATTACTTTTTATTCTTTACATTTATCAATCTGTCAAAGATGTCAAATTGTCATATTATTTATCTGACTTTAATTAATTATCAGTACGCTCTGTCAAAATATTACACAATCAGATACTTTGTTTAACAAATGTCAAAGCATTACAACTCTCGTAATACAAAATTATTAAAATTATCGTTTAAGGATATATATGTAACATCTCAAAGAGTATTATCAAAAATATGAAAATTTCGTGATCGTTCTGTTATTACGTTTAAGTATCTGTGTAAATTTCGAGCAGAATTCTCTTATAAAGTTTAAAATTATTTAATTTTTTGTTTACTTTGATTTTTATATATACACATAACTATGTTTTATATAGTACCTGTTTATTTGCAAATTTGATGAGAAAGTATAATTACGAAAGTATAAATCGAATTCAAATATATATATATTAGTAAAACTCTAATAAATATTCTTGCAAAATTCATTTGGATTCAGTTATTAAAGTTATTACTTAAAGTTATTATAAGTCAAATTATTTGTTTCGTTTTGTTTACAGTTGATTTCAGGGCCGTGCTTACAAAATTTTATTTTATATTGATTTTTTTTTTACTAATCCTTTTACTGATACTTTTCATTAATATTGTACAGTCGAAACGTTATTAATTAAGTAAAATCAACAATAAAAGGAACAATACCTCTTGTCTTTGGCACCTCACAAGAATGTGACGCAAAAACTTTTAAAGAAATCTCAAAATGTAGTGGCTATTAATATAACGAGCTGGAGAGAAGAAGCGTATAATAAATGTAAAAAATTAAGAATTGCTTTAACTGCACGCGATAATGAGTGGGAAACGCAAGATCATGTACAATGATTCGCGAATAGCGGCAAATGAAGAGCACGTGCGAGCGACATTCCTCCTGGAAGCGCTCACACTTCGCGACGGAATTTATAGGAGCGGCGCGTACAGAAAATCGCTCGAGCGCTCCTCCGCGATGGATTTCCTTTCCGCGTCACTACATTGCTATAAGGATACGTGGAGATACTTTTGTTCTTGCGCAGCACCTGCCGCGAAGAGATGCTCGCACTGTGCGGCGTTATCCCGGGATTCAAGAGGCTTTAGATCCTCCGAGTCGGCCAAGTCTTTACATTCTTGAATAGCTGCATAAATAATGGAATATGGACCGTTTATTTTTAGGACGTTGGACATCCAGTACCGCAAATTATCTTCGCAAAGAAATTTCTCATTACGACATAAATACTTCTTTAGATGGGAAGCGATTAAAAAAGCGAACGATTAGAAAATTGTATTTTATTATTTCCATTTCTCCTTTTTTACCCTCTCATCAAAAGAGAAATTCTTCAAAATTTAATCAAGTCAAGTTTTCTTACCACTTTTCTATCAAGTCCAAAAATAGAAACATTTCCAGTCTACAAAATAACATAACGTAACATTATGAATTGTAAATTTTAAATATGGCACATCGCTATTTTAATAAGAACATGAAAATATCTCTTTTATAGTTGAAAGAATTTAATAGTTAAATGAATTTAATGGAACAGGTCTACCTAACAATAATGGTAACAGTAAAATTTGGGAGAAAATCGATGCGCATTCGTCTTTATCATTAACGCGGACCAGCGCAACCACGAAATGCCTGGCACGCTTTAGCATCAATTGACTCTAAAACACACCACGCAAATTTCTTCTTGCCAATTTAATTAAATTAAATTGCTTTTATCGTGACCGCAACATCACAACGAGACGGAGCGTCGGCGCCGCAAAATAAATCAAGGCAGATTGACCCTTTGATGGCGTCGTTCAGTATGTAATCAAGCTCAATAGCGGCAGGATATCGACTGGACAGGATGTTGACAGAGAAATTTACATCCTGATTTAATTTTGTAATATTTCTACCGTTACGAATATCGCATTGAGCGTGAAAGAATGTAATTTCTAGATTAATCGAATTGCTTAAGTTGAAAAGATAAAACAAAAGTTAATTCCGTTTTACTCGATCATCCATACAGATCAATATTATGCATACATATGTATACCTATAATATCCTTTGTATTTGGAATCGTCGTAATAAAGGGAAACAATATCGCCATGCGGTGGCGTGCATTCGGAAAACAGCGCCGATAACCGTAAAATTTCGATCGTCGCAGCAACGATGGCAGACATGATAAAGAGGGCGTACAGGCAGAAACAATGGCAGCGATTTGTAATCTCGTCCCTGGCGGCGGCACAAAATTATGAATTATGAATTATAAATTAGTGAACGACGCATAGGAGCGATTGTGGCAAGATATAAATTGCCCGATAATTATTCGGTGCGCGATCCGACGTTCATTTTAGAGTTTTCCAGAGTTGAGCAAATGCGTTTCTATTATAATGTGCCAGACTCCAGAATAAAACGTGATCATTTAGTTATACTTTCTTTTTAGTTACGAGAAAAAGAAAAACAGCTAAATTATAGAGAGTTAGAGAGAGAGAGAGAGAGATTTTAAATATTCTAAAAAAGTAAGATATTTTTAACGGGCATATATTGTTGTGCGCATAAAATACTTACAATAATTAAAATAATATATCCTTTCCTATTTTCCTAGTAAAAAATATATAATTTTATAATTTCACTTTGAGAAAAGGAGAAGTAAAGTATAAATATTAAAGAACATTTGTATTTGATCACATAAAAATTATTAAATTATTTACTTAAAACTATATTGTCAAAGGTATAAATATTTTTTAACTATTCGAGCAAAAAATTTGAAACTTTTAGTACTTAAATATTAATTATTGAGAATTGAGAAGAGAGATTTAGTATCTAAATAATCATCAAATGAAGACATTATAACTGTAAGGATAAAAGCGTTTTAATGTTTCGTGAAAATAAATCTATATAAATCACAATTAATGTGTAGAAAGTAGTGAAAACACCGCAAATATTTTCCTTTAATTATTCGAAAACATCTCGTATGGCCAGTCATATAACTGGTACGACATAATTAAAGGAGTGGCCATACCACTGGATGGCGGTGCGCACGTGTCGAATTACACGAGCTCTCAATCCGATTATACATGATCCCATACAAAAGAGATATCACCAACGAGAAGCAGGAACTGCTCTACTGTTGCAGCTGCTGAAATTAGAAGCTTCTGTTTCGTTGCGGCTGTTACGTTGCCTCTGGGTATACCGCGGATCCGGTAACGATTCCGTAGTCGAATAAAGTACTTCAGTGAATCATCCCTGGGGCGTTCATGGATTAACAGGGTGCCCGTTTTAACGACGAATGTCGAAGACATTCTCCGAAGAAGTAAAACACTTGACGAATTTTTAAGAACTTCATCTCGTCTCTTATTATTAAATTTTAATTAGAAACAAATCTTCTAATGGTACATAAGACACATAAGAGAGGTCTGAGTAGAAAATTTCGTAACTATTATATAATACATTCTACAATATTCTTGTTTCTTAATAAATATTGAAAATTAATAAAATCCCATTAAAAAGTTTATAAAACTGAAAAATGTATTTGCAAATTCGTATATAAATATTATTAAACACTAAGATCTGCTCTTCCATGAAAAATAGAATTTTTTCTCTTATTTAATTTTTCATTACTATCGGTCTAATTTCTACTTATAATTGATCTCATTAAAAAAATTGCCAATAAATCAATCAACAAAATTATTTTGTTGAACAATTTCAAATTAATTTTTTATTATATAGAGTGTAAAAAGAATAAATAAGGAGAATTTGCTTGTAGAATACTTGTAGAAGGCTTGATCTCTTTAATTTGAGGATATAGGTGTGTGTGTGTGTGTGTGTGTGTGTGTGTGTAAAATAAAATTCCAAAATTTTTAAATCAAGGACACATTACTTTGCGTAAATTATCTATGACACCCGATATACAAAGCTAGAGTCCAGAGAGTTACGCCAAGGGTTTGCACTGTCGCTGCATCTCTACTCCTACAACCCGTTCCTCTTTGCTCTAACCGGGTCTTCCTTTTTTTCTCACTTCCGGTGAAATTCACGACACCCGCGGGAACGGTGGTGGCGGCTACAGTCAGAGAAATGGCCGCCTTTAAAGGGTGGTCGGGAGATTTAAAGGTTTGAGGTTTCGCCGGTAGGGCTGAAGTCAAGAGAAAAAGAGAGAGGTGTCTGCGGGTAGCTCGCAGACCCTAAATCTCGACAGAAATCGAGTCACATTGGCGTAGTGTGAACGAGAGAAGATGAAGATAACCGGAAACGCCTACGGTAAATGGATAAAGAAGAAGAAATGCTGTTGCCGGCGAAAACCGCCAAAATTGATAAGAAAACTTAGAGAATTGAATGTAGAGTCATGTATTACAACGAAAGTGCTGAATACGATAAAAAATGATTCATAAATATAAAACAACATTTTTTATATTATGTTAGTTGATTAATATATGTATAACAAAAAGCAGCTGGCATTTTTCTTCAATTTATTGACTTACAAAGAGTTTTAGATTAATAGTTTTTTTTACTCATATTACTACGTACATAAAATAAGAAACAATACTCAATATTTATTCTTTCTTTATACAAAAATATTTTCAATTTTACATATCTTTTCAAGTAAATAACGTTTAGCTTTGTTTATTCTTTAACAATGATTTGGTCGAAATTGTTACACGCAAAATTAAAATTTGAAATAACAAGTTTTATAAATAAATCAATTGCTCGGAAGAAACAATAATTATGGCATTTTTACATGTTTGATACTTTTCCCAAATATTTTATTATTGCCAAATTTTCCTGTATGCATACTAAAATAATAATTGTGTAAATATGAAAATAAATTGATAAAACAAAAATGCTTTCTTAATGTTTTAAGCGTAATTCCGAGGTATCATCAAACATTCTGGTAGCGGTTTAATAACGCATGCACGTATTTCATTTAAGCGTACGCGATGCGCCTTAATAAAATGAAATTAATTTTCATCCGATTTAATGGGGTTACAACACGTGACTTTTAATGTTATAAATTACTTAAGATTAAATAGTTAACCAATATTATCGATTACTTGCATGACTGTCATTTATCACATTTCAAATATAAATTTTTAATACACATATGTATTGTGAAAAATGGGCAATGCAACTTAAAATGTTATAATCTATTGTATAATTAATTTTTACTGTACTTACAACGTTTGGAAATTTTAATAAGTTCAACACAATTTTTTAAAATTAAAATTACTCAATTAAAAATTTGTGCAGAGACTGATTACTCTGCATATCTTTAGGTATTACAATAATTTTTTTGTAGAATTTTTGAAGTGTTAATTTTCATGAAAATAATTAATTTTCCTTTCTTCTAAAAAACTTAAAAAATGACATTTATAACTTTTTGCTACGATACACCTCATATATACTTTGCATTTCAAGTATCTTTTCATCAACAATTGCTTAACCCTAGAACGCTATCGTGCGTGCAATGAGTGAAGTCACTGAGTATTAAGCTATGCTTTCAGTGATCATCGGAAGATCCAATCCGCCATGCTAAGAAGTGGGATAGAGCAAACTCTTAAAAATTCAGTTGTTTGAATTTACT
>NW_017305392.1:196011-200328 GCF_001594115.1 Trachymyrmex septentrionalis | reverse complement strand
TATATATATATATAACAGAGAGCGTGATTAACAATTTCAATTTTTAAACAGTTTAATGTTATGTATATTTTATTGTAAGTATTAGAAGACATTGGACTACATACATATCAAGATAGAATTTGATAGTGTAGCTTGTTCTCTTTCTTTCTTTTAAGTTATTTATTTGTAAGTTATTTAAGTTATTTATATTTGTAAAGGTTTAGATTACAAATATTTTGTCACTAAAAGTGCGAAATGTATGAAAATCTTATATCACATCAATTAATTAAGAAGCCTGTTTCTTCGTACATAAAATTTACGTATCAATAGTAATACCGTATGTATTACTCGATAGCGTTAAAGATATTGAACTTTGATCTAAATGATGCAACAAAACTGCTTAAAAATTAGTAATGAAAAAAAATTAACGTTCTAGTAATTACTAGTATCCAACGAAAAAATAGTAGTATGCTTACATAGAAAACAATAACTATGTTTTATTATATCAGCAAATTATTTCAACAAATATAGACTACATTTATAATTACAGCATTTAAATCAATGTAATTCATATCAATAGTTGTCCACATTAATGAAATCAATTTTGAATTAATAGAAGAATGATACATTGCTATTTATGAGTTTACGTAAATCGGCAATATGTGGCCATTTGGAAATGGCTGTACTGCGTTTCCAATCATCACCATCCAGCAATCATGGTCGGTATGTCGAAAATTCCTGCTTCATTACCATCCCATGGGCCTGTCCTGTTGCATCACACCGTGTCAATTTCGTGAAATTCCTCGCGGGTTTATGATCACGACCAATGACACTCAATTTGACGACATTGGCATTGCGTGAATTTCGCTATTGAGAAATAATTAAATTCGAAACTCTTGTAATAAATCATAATTACATACTAACATAACTTTTTATATAAATTAAATATAAGAGATAAAATTGATTAGTTCCAAAAATCCAAAATGAGATGAATGACGTCAATCATGACATCAACTAAAAAAGAGAAAAAACAAAAAAATAATATTTAAAAAAAAGAGATTGTACAATATATATTAGGTTCAGTTATTTCTAAAAGCACCGGAAAATGTTAATAGCAAACATGTTTTTAGTGGTTATCTTAAAACACTGTTAAATGTACGATTTGAAAGTGCATAAATACAACGACGATAGAAGTTTCATCGAGGGACGTAAATCTTACAATCTCAATTATTCGCTTTTATAGCGCGGCGCGCGTCACATTGCCACGCACACTACAGCGTCATCAATTTTTCCTTTGTTCCCATGTGATTTCAAAGCTATATGCGAAAAAAAGCCCGTTCAGATAAACTGCTGGATTTCTTTTAATCGGTCGATATCTGTCATATCGATACGATTGTAATTACTACTTTGACACTGACTCAATTTGTAAAACCAGAGCAGATTGCTGTAATTATAATTAACGAGTAAACATCCTGTAGTAAGGATTTTTTAAACTAAAGCAGATTATATACAAATACTTTTAATAGCATTACATAATCATTAAAATCATTATATCTATGCTGCAAGCGACACTTTAGAAGATTAAATAGGATTAAATCTAACAAAAAAAATATATGCATATATTTCGGCATTCTTCGAGATTCTACAAGATTTCTAAAATTATCTATTAAAATTTCGTATTTTAATAAATAGTTCTAATAAATAAAAATAATTAATCCTTCGGCAACTGGAGGGGCATCTTTAAAGGCACTATCGATATTTTAATTGTGAAATTTGGTAGATAAAAGATCTGTCAAAAATAAATAAATATACAATTCAATCTCTATGACGGTAAAAAAAACTCGTTGTGAAAAAGTTTTGATAAGTATAACAGAATTTTTTTAGATTTTTATATAATCCAGAACATAAAATAAAAAATTTGTACTGTTTCTCGAAGATCCCTTGCTAAAAGAATTAAAATTCATGTTGCCGGCGAAAGGTTAATAGTTTTAATAAATAAAAATAACTAATTTTATAAACAAAAAATAAAAGAATTTAAATATTTATAGAAACTTAAATAAAATGTAGTTACATAAATTGCTTACATTCTCTTATTTTCTAAATTATCGTGACATTTTAAATTATATGATATGTAATAATAAAAGAAGTATTACAAATAGAGAATAATATAGTGAACATAATTTACAATGACAGTACGCCGCTTATATTCATCTAAGCTAAAATATGATATGGCACTTAAGAGAGCAAAAAGAGAGAAACTCAAAGATATCTGTCTGAAATGCGTGCTTAATACAACCAGATCGCGATTGTCCGCGCGAATCAACAAGGATATATATTCTCTTTTTTTTTTTCCATTTTTCGCCACAATCGTTCGTCTCTACAGCATTACATAGCAGCGGCGGAGCTTTTGATTAAAAGGATGGCAGGAAAAAATTTTAATTAGAGACTCGAATACGTATCTCTTCGTCGCACCAAAAAGGCAGGACGAGGAGATGAGGATGGGAAGCTGAGAGATGACACGTAGAGTTTAAAAGAGCTACGATAAAAAAAGAGAAGGGAAGGAGAGAAAAAGGCTGCGAGTAACGCCCATCGTGGATCATTTAAGAGCATGTAATCTACACGCTCAATACCTTCAACCCTTATCGGCTAAATACCATGCAAACATACTCCAATCTGGCCAGGAAAGTCAGTTGCTATCGCTATCCCATCTTCGTCCTTCTATGCTGCTAGAACGTATTCGAATTAACTTCTTATTAAAGTGAGTTCTTATTGAGAAATATAAATTATAAGAAAGTGTACAATTTTAATATTTTAAATTTACGATAAAAATCAGAGGAATCTAAGTAAAAATTTATATAACTTTAAGACTTAAGATTTAACGTAGCTAATAAGTTATAGCTATGTATCCATCAGACAACAAAAAGTGTCTAAAATCAGGTCATAAGACGTTTTTGCATCTAAAAGATGACTTAATGACATCTTATGTCATCATTTTAGACTTTATGTTGTTTGGGTACATAAACAATTTCTGCAATCATGACTTTTTATAACTATCTTGGGTGTATATATGTCGTAAGATTTTCTCTTTTTAAAAATGAGGAAAGTAGATTATATAACACTTCTCTTAAAGAAAAGTCAATCTAGTACTATGATGACGTAATTATCTGTGCTAGCTAATTACGGTGTATATAATAATTTATTTGACTTTATATCATTAGAATATATCATCGTTTGCTTTATTGCTTTTGGCTCTCGCGTTTCTTCATCAACTCGACCGAATAGCCGAAATCTTTTCAGATAACCACGTGTTTCATCAACCAGATGAACGAACCAGCTTATTCACAGGAACAAGAGCAGCGAGAGTTAGCTGGAAGCTGTTGTACATTCAAATGCATGATATCGCGTGTGAAACAGCAGTTAGGGGGGTCAGATCTGCATAACTCTACTACGAACACTCCCTGAGGGTACCTTAGCTTCAGCCGTACGCGCTCTCCTATCGAAATTCACCCCCGTTGTGTATGCATCCCCCCTCTCTTTCCTAGCGAACTTACCCCCTTGTTCTTACCCCACCGACGTAACCGCCACTTTACATACGTGTACAATGTGCCGCTACAAGCAACCACCGCCCATTCTCCATCTCTGACTGTGCAATCACACGATGATAAAAGTGATTCCACGCCGACTTCCGATTCGCGATTTGTCTGCGCCGTCTGCAGTGCTCTTGTAAATCAATGAGTGCCGCTATTTCAAGCGCTCGCTATCTTGGCACAGGAGGAGTGGAAGACTGCAGTTAGGCGGATACAACATGTGCTTTCGTGCAAAACACAAATCATGATCATAATGTGTCCGTATTTTACAATTGTACATACAAAAATTTAAAGCATATTACATGTTATGAAAATAATAACTTCAACTTGCCAAATAAAGTGATGTAAAAGAACATAGCACACGATATACGATCTATATTTACATTACGTTCTATTATTAATAAGAATTCCAAAGGAGATTTAATTACGCATTAATTAATTACGTACATATAATTAATAAATAACACAAAGCACTTCTAATAGATGTATCAATAAAAAAATATATATGCTTCAATAAATTTTAAATGGATAAAATTCAATGAATTACTTTTAACCAAAGTTTTAGGTCACGGTTTATTACCAAGATAATTAATATCGGAAATCGTAAAATTATGAAAATATACATACCGGATTTTGATACAATTTCTGCTAGATAGAATAGGTAAAAATTATCATAAATTTGATTCATTTAATTAGCGACATGTAAAAGTTTATATTTTATGATAAAGTAACTTGCATTTTTTACACATAT
>NW_017305392.1:192677-195911 GCF_001594115.1 Trachymyrmex septentrionalis | reverse complement strand
GCGACATGTAAAAGTTTATATTTTATGATAAAGTAACTTGCATTTTTTTTCGATATAGGACAAATTAATGAACCTATGGTTAACAAATTAATTAAGATCGGTTTTACTTTCTACATAAACACACACACACACAAATTTATTCGGTAAAAATAATAACAGAATAAGAAATAATATTTTAAAATATTTTGTTTCTGTCTCGATCTATATTTTGACAACTGAATGTTAAAGGTAATGCAAAAATATCAACAGTGCTGAAACATTTCCGTATCACGTGAGTAGAATTAGTTAACGGCATGTAGCATATAGAGCGAAGGAAGTCATCATCTCGCACCTCTATAGCCCGAAAATTCCCGATCTGTAACGTAATTATCGTCACCACGTTCACTAGCAACCACGTGTAACTCCGACGCTCCTGTTAAAGTTATCTTAATTAGTTTGCTCGACGTTCACAGTTGAATTTCGACATTTACCTAGCCATATAAAAACCTTCTGCACTACTGATTTTAAAATAAAAGCTAGCTTCAGTTAGGGATAAAACGTATAGGTACGTGTATTCATACACATCTTAAATTAGTTCAATCTACTTAGAGATATTATTAAAAAACTTGAGTAGAGTTGTAAACATTATAAATTGCATACGTTTTATATAATTATAAAAACTTAATACGACCAATTACGAGATAAAATATATATAGATATAGATAATAAATAATAAATACCTTCTTCACTTTAACTGTTATACGTGAGCTGTTTTATTTATGTCAATTCACATAAATCCTATCGTAGTACTCTTTTGTTGCTAAAATTCTCAAATTTATGCTTTTGGTTGTAATTAGTCACAATCTTTCCATTCTAAATGCTCAACAAGCATCTGCAGTCTGTGCTCTGACTTTGATTATAAAAAGAATTTGTTTGATTGAATCAACAGAATAATTTCTTTGATGAAGCCGAGACAAATTTCGAAGAAACACCTCGTCACAAACTTAATAAAGTAACTTCATCGAGAGACTAAACGATGATTCAACCTGACTGCTCATTTATGATTTTAATAAAACTTGTCACTGTGCAATAAAAGTTATTTAGAATTTTTTTAATTAGAATTTTTTTCCAATTATCTTGGAAAAATTGAACATTTTCTTACATAAGCAAATTAATATTAAAGATAATAGAATAATATTATAGAATAATAATCAATCTAAACACGGTTGATTCTTTTAGATACGGATATGGCTGTATTTGATAAAATTTTTTCATATATCACTTCGATATTTTAATATTAACATTTCAATATTTTAGTTCTGACATTTTAATTAATTTTTTACGGTTAGTCCATGTATTTGTAGAAAGAGTACTGTATATATATATATAATTGACTATATCAGTTCAATATTTAAATATTATATACGCTTTTACATATCTACTCTACGTCACTTACACCACATGTAGGCATGTTCAACAATACGCTTAGTGCTACGCTAGCACAGTAATGTCGTTACGTTTATTGTTGTTACATGTCACTTGTCGCTTTTATGATAAACGTTCTCGTAAAAATATATGTATGTTTTACCATAAAAGGTGCACTCAATGTTTAAAGATATAATAAAAATATAAATTTAATCCGTTTTATATAAAAAAAACTTTTACACAACACAATTTTAAATTTCGCGTTATTAAAAAACAAGCTTTCCCCTCCCTTCTCTTTGTCATACTTTTATTATCAGATACGCAACAATTTTTTCATAATTTTTATGAAAAAATTAAGTATTTGAAAAAAAATTAACAACAAAAAACAAATAATACCTCAACATAGTTAAGAATTTATATTAATTTTCCATTTACTTTTAACAAACTTCATTTTTAATAAATATTTTATATGTTTTAAAAATCAACATTAAAAGAAACATTGGATCTGATATTTAAATATCCAATGTCGAAGACATTTTAATAATTAAACTTCTGTATGTATGTATATGCAAATTTTCTTACGTAAAACTAAGTAAGAAAAACACAATTTTTTTAACATTCAATATTCGTATGGAATTTAATTTATTAAAATTTTTCGCAAAACAAATTTTAATCAAACATTGTAGAACTTTGATATTTAACGTAATGAAAGAGAAAGGTCCTTGACAGCTTAAAACACTTTTTCAATTGTTTCAATACTTTTTCTTTATATATATGCTGCAGATATTTTCAATTCTCTCTGTGTACAATATAATTGATAATATAATTCTTTATTCTCGATGTAGAAAACATAGAAAACATCATTAAATGGTTTCAACATATACATAGTTAGTACGAAACTATAAATTTACACGAAGTTGCTCTTCGCTTCTTGAGATAACAGGAATTGTAACAGAGCATTAGATCAGAAGATTAAAACATTACTCAACTCTCTTGATCTCTATTCACGCTGTCAACTCATACCGCGAAGGAAAAAAATTATTTCACCATTTTAATTTGCGAACATTGCGCTTGTAATTTTATATATTTTCTTGTCAATAATTTTTTATGTAATTCTAATTTAATATTACTATAACACCTTCCGACTATTGTTAATTAGTTTCTAGTTTGTATGATTTTCATTTTTTGTCATCTTGTGTGTACTGATGATGGTCAAATCTTGACCGAAACGTCTACTTATTTATTTGTGAATTTTAAATACATAACTTACGTTAACATCTACTGTATGCTCTTTATTATTTATATTTTGAAACTAGAAATTCTGCCATTTTATATATATTCCTGCCTTCTTTAATACGCATGCGCAAATGCGCAATCGCGTTGGTATGTGTATGCCTATCGTTGTGATATCGCTTACGTAATACAGGTTGCTCGATATTTTATCGGATCGAAGGAATTCTGGATGCATAAAATGAACGTTAACATCGCATGCTGCAGAACGTCGACTATATTTTGCATACCTCCCTCTTTCTTCTTGCACCCCCACAATTCCTATAATCTTACTACGTATGCCATATATAAGACTCCTCAATAAAAGAATATACATATATTCATGCGACTAAAGGAACTATTGTATTTAAAGATTAAAGATTAAATAAGAAAAGTACATCTGCATATATAATGACGAAGTGTAGTAATGATGTAGTGTCTTGATAAGTCCATTGGTTTCGACGAAATTTTTGAAGTAATTAATATTTTCATATATTCGAATGTTACATTTTTATATATTTTTTTTATATAACAAGTTTTTATATAAGAACAAGTAGGTAC
>NW_017305392.1:191233-192577 GCF_001594115.1 Trachymyrmex septentrionalis | reverse complement strand
GACTAATTAATATTTTCATATATTCGAATGTTACATTTTTATATATTTGTTTTATATAACAAGTTTTTATATAAGAACAAGTAGGTATATAAGAAAGATGATAATGTTCCTTATTTGAGTATGATTTTTATTTAAAAAATTCCAGAAAATATTTGCGCTACTAGAACGTATAGTGTATCGCAATATAAAAACGAAAATATATTATAACTGCATAGGTATAGAGACACCAAAGTATAATTGTCAGAACATTCATGATTTTTCCATCCTTCCTTTAAGGAGAGAAATAACTTTGATTTATATCAAATTTAATTCCGTGGAAAAGAGAGAGGCACTTGATTGAAAGATCAGAAAACGGATTTATTCATCGAGCCGACTGAATTTCGGCTTTGTTTACATCTCTTACAGTCATATCCTCAGCAGATACGGAGATGTTTTATGCGATATTATGCTAAGTTTAAAGATGCTCGGAAAAAATGTAAGAATTTCTGAAAGTGCACTCCGAGAAAAGAGCTGGAGCGGAAGAGGGAGCAACTGACCCGAAAGAGAGGCGAACATCGATAAAACTCTTTTACATTACATTACGCCCGACGCGCGCGCATCGCCGCAATCTCATAACATTAATGCGTGTTGCATATCGCCCTCGCCGTCATTCTGCGCGTCTTCGTATTTTCCATCAATACACGCGCAAGAAAATCTCCTAAATATCGGGAAAAACATTTTACGCTCGCAAATAGCAGTGTGTATATGGGGCAGAATTTATATGCGATTCTAGGTTTTTTTCACACTCAAATAAATCGTTTTCTTGGAATACATAAACTAAAAAGAAAAGACGTTAACCTCGTTTCAAAAACATGAGATAAAGAGGAAGGAACTTGATCTTATGTAATAAGAAATACTAATGTCTATTGCATAAACAAGAATTTAGTCACACAAAGTATTATATCTTTCCAAAACATTTTAAATATTCCATTATATTTTACTTCATTATATTTTATAATTTTTTTTTATCAACATTTTTTTATGTACTTTTTTTTAGATATAAATTTTTCAAAAGAAAAATAATTCAATTAATTCGCATAATTTTGTATAAACTGTAGCAAAAAAACAACACGTAGATGTTGATAAATCCATCTTTTTCGATCGTCGTTTCTTCGGTATGGCTTATCTTAAAGGAAAGTACATTGGAAACGATTCCAAAGGTTGCATCCCAAGGGAACGCGTGGTAGAAAATGGGATAGGCAGCGCGATGTGCGGATGGCTTTAGGAAAATTACATTTTGGTTGTACACAATCTAACGCGAAAAATAATTCTGTCTCACTATTTCGATCATATATATATATATAT
>NW_017305392.1:182120-191221 GCF_001594115.1 Trachymyrmex septentrionalis | reverse complement strand
ATATATATATATACATGTCGAATAAGCTGCTGAAAAACTTGACCAGAATTAATATATTTCGTTAAAGAAAAACTAATCATTAGTAAAAAAGTAATGAAAGTTATGAACATTGATTATATTTCTGTAATGAAAAATTAGAACCACTATTTTAAACAGAAATATAAAACTTATACAAGGGAAGTTAATCAAAGTAGATAATAAAAAGTCAGATACCCAACGAAAATCGGTATCGTTCAGTACGATTCACATCAAGGGACATAATTTCCGACCAATAGTTCGGATATCTGCGCGACAACTCTTATTCTCAGCTCGTTAGCGTCGCTTCGAGTTCGAGTCGATCGAAAAATAGAGGAGTTGGTTTGATCGACGTTTAATCGGTCAGAATTGCCGGTCGAGAGTGTCCTGGACTGCACGCATCACTCCCGTTAGAGAAGAGAAGCTGAACGGGAAAAAAGGGGACAGAATGGTTGGGAAAGAGGGATGGGACAAGATGGGAAAGCGACGAGCGTCGTTACGGCACGTACGAGAGCTTGCCGTAATGAAACAACGACGAATCGCGCGACAGGATTGGCGGAAATCCAGCGGTTCTCTTCGAACTTCCTGACGTCGCGGCTCTTAAATCCGATTAAAAAATGTCCAGGCTTTCGCGGATCTGTGACAAAAATTCCTTGGTCGCGCTGATCTCAAGCATGCGACGTCAGATTTTTTGCTTCCTCTTCATCTCTAACCTTTTTCCAACCAAAATCTTTTTTAGTCTTTCCGGTACTTTTATCCTTTAATAAAATGGAATTTTATTTATTTCATCAAAACTATAGTATTACGATAAAACTTAGGTATTTATATATATATAGTTTTGACTATTACAAATATTAATATACACTGCAGTCCATTAAATTAGCTCTTACACAAATTAGTAAGTGGGATGCTCAGAATACATTTTAACAAAATTTTAATAAGCTTTGGATATATTAAAATATAAATAAAAGTAAACGGTATCTTCTTCTCACACGTTAAGAAACTGAAAATCTCTCTTGAAAACAAGAGTTAAAAGAAAAAGAAATACTTCTTATTTTAAATTTAAAAATTTAAAAAGATTTTTAATTATATAATTATTGTATATAAAAATACTCCTGATACTCTATTCAACTTTTATTTAAAATATTTGTTTCTATCTCTCATAGTTTCAACGGCATTCACTCTGAAGGAAAAAAACTGATTTTTTTCAGTGGGAGATTTTCATCCCCTTAACATGCGACTCAGCATGCACAAAAAAAGTATTCTTATTTTCATCTATATTTTAACATATCCAAAGCTTATTAAAATTTGAAATCAGTTGGTTGCGTTCCCTTGTAAGTATAACATGACCGTACAACGCACACATCGTGTAAAGTAAATACTATAATATTACATGTTGTCGGTGATTCTGATATAGAGGCTGTAGAATGAAGAAATTAAAAGGATCTAAGGAAAAAGGTAAGCAAAACTGATAAATTATTTATCAATTATAGAAGTTTTTATTTAATGGATACTAACTTTAAACTACAATATAATTAGCATTTATACATTATTAATGGGAACTATAATTTTTAACAAAAATGAAACCAATTCGGCATTGCCCTATGTGGCAGCAGGTAATTATACAAAGGGTTCGTTTAAAATTATAGTTTGTATTGATAATATATGAATACACTAATTATTGTAGTTTAAAGCAAAATAACCAAAATATCTTTTGAATAAAAACTTGATACATAATTGTCGGGTTTATTTAACTTTCCCTATAGATATTCGCAATTCCTCCATTCTTCTCTACACACACACACACACACACACACACACGCGCGCGCGCGCGTACGCACAAAATCTCTATATAAACAGATAGACGTGTCCAAGCAAAAAGCACGTATCTCCTTATATTGGTTAGATAAACAGTTTAATTTTATTCTAGCAGCATTTCTTCCATTTTTCATAAAAATTCACAGATTTATAACTCAGAACAGCTACACTAAAAAACAGATAAGCAGAGAAGGAGAGACAATATCAAAAATGTTTTACATAAAATGCTTCTGCTCAAGTTAAAAAGATAGTGCGGGTCTTAACACTCTTACTTGTAATTATTCACTGTCCTGCTGTAAGCTTATAGCAGTTTCGTCACGAGTCATGTATCATCATACCGTTTCGCATAAAATAAAAAGAAGCATTAGGGAAAGAGAGAGAGAGAGAGAGAGAGAGAGAGAGAGAGAGAGAGAGAGAGAACTCTTTGGCACTAAATGTATTCTATAGCAGATAAACGAGGCACTCAGGATATTACGACGATATGGATATATAGTTCGTTTCCGGGAACCGGCGCCACCTCCAGAGTTCGATGACTCGACATACCACCCACTATAGGGTGGTTGACTGCGAGGAAGGAGGGAGTTAACACGACGACGTTAGGGTGACGCGGACGAGCGAAAGTGGTTATATTAGAGAGGATTGCCAGTAGAACCGACGCAAGGTAATTTATTCGTGGCGTATTGAACGATGAAACGCAGAAGCAATAATTCAAAGTGGCAAACGTGGCAGGCAAATCAACTAGTTACGCAAAGTAGCTAGGTGGTGAAGAATGAAAGATTATAGAATAATTTGCATATTTTTGTTGAAAAAAAGATAGATCTTCCAATTGAATTTCCGAATGAATTAAGTCTATATAAAGATTCCTTACCACAATCTATGATCCGTAAAAAATAATTCATAAGAAAAAGGATTAAAAAATCAAATAATTTAATATCACGGATTTTTTTCCAGAATATTTATTGAAAATTGCGTATTAAAAAAAAGAATGCTGAATAGTCTATATATTAATATATCATCTAAAACGTGTCAAACAATTATTAAAACCTAACTGAATCTTATCACACGCACGCACACAAAAGGAAGAAAAAAAAATCTCTGACAACTAACAAAGGAAAAAGTATTTCTAATAAAATATCAAATTTTACAAAAGTACTATCATTTTTCTTCTTGCGTAACATTATATTCACAAAGACTGTTGTAACTTTTGTATGCGTGGCGAAATCTCGGACGGAATTTCACAAGTTTCAACGCAAAGAATTACGTTTATATAAAATGAGAAATCTCCACATAACCTCATCATTTTTCACGGTCAAAACATTCGCGAAGGAGCTGTACGTACATGCGTATCTCGCACATACACATGCATATTCATATTTTGCGCCTTGCGCATGCGCTTTTGGCTAAATAAATGTTGTAATAAAAAACTAGGGACATAAAGAATACGGTTCCAAATATTAACTTTTCACAAATATTACGTTCATTTATTGCGTAATATACAGCGTTATTTGTAAAAATCTAATTGTACTAAATTTTTTGTTTTTTCGAGGAAGAATTTATGAGTAGACATGCCTTTGATTAAAAAGGAAAGAATAATTCATATCCATGTATCAAATGTTCAAAAACTAAATCTAAATAAAATGCAACTATAAAATTAAAGCCAAATTGTGTCTGTAACAAGTATTGTGTCTGTATCAATGTTAAGTTTTTTAAAAGTAAATCTTTTTTTATTTAAAAAAATATATAAAGATTTTGCAACCTGCGCAAATTTTATTTGATTGCCAGGTATGTATAAATACGAGTATTAACGTACAATAGATCGCCAGATCACATTTATTCAATTTCCAAACAATAATAAATAAATAAATAGACCCCCGAGGATAATTTTAGACTAAGAGAAGGAAGCGTTAAGTCTTCGAAATTAAAGAAATATATAAGGGATCTAAAAATTCTGTGTCATTTTTAACATTCAAACTATCTTTTGTTTATGTATCGTTTCCGATAGTAGTCGTTTGTTTAAAATATTTTCTTTATCCAAAATTTTTATATCATCCCAGTCAAATTCATGTGATATTTACAATTTATGTTCGATAATCACCGAGTGCTGTGACCTGTTTCAATTTATGTGATCCCTATGCTCGTATCAACCGTAATTTTTTTTAAATTGTCATTAAATAATAATAAATAAAATAAGAAATAGTTAAATTTACATCGTGCCTATCTATATGTGTGTTCTTACTTTAATGAGAATGCCAGCTGATTCAAAAATTAACTCTTAATTTTTATAATCAACGGGGTAAGAATTAAGAGTTTACCGGAATAGAACATTAATATAAAAAGTCAAAGTAAACAATTTATTGCCGCTACTACAATACCAGCTGCTGCAATGTTTACTGTAATAAATGGATAGAACTTTTCTTACCGGTCTACTACAATTGCGTGCAATTCAAATACTCTATTCCAGCGGTACTGGTAAAATTATTTGCCTACTTCCAAAGTTATGGTAATACTGCGTTATGTCAAGTAATTTAATTTTTAAATCATATTTTGCAGTTTATCTGCATATCCCTTATTTTTTACTTTAACTTTTTTATCTTTTACCTTCATTTTTATACTTTTCTGAGATGCTGTAACTTTTCAAATATATTTTGCAGTAATTCTTAAAAAAATACATATTTTTTGAATTTATATTTAAATTTATATTTAATAAGATATGTAATAATGAAATATTAAATTACTTTCAGAGATATATTTCGTTAAATTAACATTAGATATTTGTCTTAATTTTTTTTTATTGTATTTAGGTACCGAAACATATTCCTAAATTATTTAATTTCAATTTATTGTTCTATATAAACGAATATTGTAAAAACATCACCATTAAATGGGAGGAAAATGCGACATAATAATCTTAATTTATTCAGGTAAGCTCTTATCCGAGAACATATCGGACGGTAGGAAAACCACACGAGTGATTTAGTAAGCAAGACACAGAAGCACACTTGGACCACGATATGCCTTCCGTCGTTCACTTTTCCTCCAAATTAAGCGAAACATCAAGAAATAATTCACAAAGAGAACTTGATTCATTCAGTTATGATTATATAGAATGAAAAGTTGTCAAGGTTAAAAAAAACATTTTTTTCAACTCTCATCCACTTAAACCACATTTGTTTTCAAAATTATATCTATTGTACTGAAATCTAATTCTCTCTCCTTTCCATTTTTATTTTAACAAATCTTTTCGCTCGTTCATAAAATTAAAAAAGAAGAAAAAGGAAAACTCTTTTTCTCCATTAATATTTTAGATTAACATAGACAAATGATATTTAAAATTTATTAATATTTGTAATAAAAACTTCTTTTATAAACATAACAGTAATAATATTGGTAATTAAAACGGTAATATTTTTGATAAAAAAATCTCTTCTAGAGAAATATACAACTCTTACTCTTTCTATTTCCATTTATTAGATTATTCATCACACGTTATATATTTTTTTAATTTTCAAATTTTAATGCTTTAGTAAAATTGGCTTGAAAAATATATTATTTGTCTTCATATGATTTTTGCAATTTTTACATCCAATTACGTTAATTTCTAAAATCTCGCAAATTAAAAAAAATTATATTCCTTCCATCTTCAAACTATTACGAATAATTGCGTAATAAGTAAATTGAAATCAAACAGTTAATTTCAAAAAGATTGAATTATTATTAAAAAAAGATATGCATATAATAATATATAAAAGATTGCAAAACACTAATTAAATTAAATTAAATTAATAAATTCAGTTTTATTTCGTCATCACTTCGCTTTACCTAATACTTTGTAATCACGTTCACGCGCGCGTGCATATACACACTTTTGATCAAAATATTTTAAGCAAAAGATACCGCAGCATTTTTTCTCTGTCATATTCAATCAATATTCTACAAATTCTTTCATCAATATGCTTCGTAACAGGAAGTCTACAGAGTTAACCTTCAAACCAGCAGCGGATTTAGGAGCTGATATAAAGAGCGAGGTAAATGGAAATATTCCGATAGAATCTTACGAATCTCATTAAAAGTTAAGTCAAACCGCAGTAATAGAAGTAGAGACCTTATCACATGAGAGCCGCCGCCATTTTGGATCGTGCTCGTACATGAAACAGCATCACGTGACCTGGAACGCAATAACAGGCGCGCCTGTTCGACCGTTCTGATTGTTCACAGCCGATCATCACGAACGCGGATAATCCTTTCTGCACGAAGGACCTTTTCGGGAGTTCGTAGATTTTGCCGTAAAATCGATTTGAACCGCCTGCACTCACAGGGGCACGCACATAGACTTCCACTCTAATGAATTAATCGCGCGCTAATAACCAGCAGTGAGCCACTTCCGCGGGCAACATTGTTAATTTCCATACGATTATAACATAGCCCAGCCTTTGTGCCGGCACATAATTAGTCCATGTTACGTTGCCCCTTTGAGAACTGACCTCCCTTCTCAAATTGAAATCGTGTGCTGATTGCAGAGTAATTTAACGATGCGCGAATTGTGAAAAATCAAAAAACGCTAACTTCAATTTCTCGCGTTTATAACATTCGTAACAATTAAGGAGATTTGACGAAAGATACCAATTTAATGGTACTTGAGAAAAGACTCACTCTCTTAACTTTAATTATTTTTTAACTTTTAACGTGTAATCTTCGTAATCTTGATAAAACAATCGCGAAGAATAGCAGCGTAACGATTAAAAAATTATATCAAGAATTTTTAATTAAATTGAACTTACGTTAGAAGAAATACGTTCAAATGCGATTTCTCGAATGACCCTGAATCTCGTCTGTTTCGATAGCCGCGCGCCAATTAAATTCACTTTATTCCATCGACGACAAGTTTTATTAAAGCCGCCGATAATTACCGCGAAGTAGGTCGCGACTCCATTGAACGAATAAAGCGGATAAAAAGAATATCGACCGATTCGAGAAACATCCAACTACCGGGTGTTCCTTATCAAGTGTGCGCGGTAGCGATTAACTTCTTAATTGGTGAAGTTTTTTAATTTCTTTCACGTTTTCCGTTCTTTTCCTTTATACATTTTCTTCTCTTTTTTTCCTTCGCACTGATTAATACACGCCAAACAAATCTCTCGCTACGTGAGATGAAATGGAGACACCAGTTTTCTTCGTGCAACTCGCAAAAATCACAGGCAAAGTTGCATAGAAGAGGCACACGGAGAGAACGATTTTGCTGAAAATTTATAGCTAGATGGGTTTAAAAATAATTTTGTTGGACCATAAAAATAATATTTGTATAGAAAACACTCCAAGCATGCGATGAGCAATTCTGCAAGAAATTTTTTGGTATTCTAGCAATTAAGTTAAACGTCCATAATTATTTTGATGGCTCAACAAAATTTATTTTCAGATCTATATGCAGCTACTAAATTTTTAGCTACATTTTTTAGATATTTCATCGAAATTATTCTTTACGCATAAAGAAAAAAGAGTATCACATTTATACGTACCTAATAGCATCAAGAAGAACATGGTTTAAAAAAATATGTATGTTTTAAAAAATATTTATATTACTTTTGTATTTCTATGTGTAACGAAGAAAAACGCACTAAATGGCACACGAATCACATTCAAATGTTGATCAAGAATTCTCTATCCTATTTTTTTATTGACCTTTTTTTCATTGTATTCATCTATTTTGTTATATGGTGAGAACATTTAGATTGTGAAACTTGCTTGAAAAATAAAATAAATCGGTTTCAATTTCTCAAATCTTTCAATTTCAAGATCCGCAGATCTTCGTCCTCCAGACCACCTGCTTGTCGAATCCCGTTCTCCTTTGGATGGATCTAAAGCACTCCGCGAATAAAATGTAAGAATGCACGAGTTTGCATCGCGAAAACGAGAAAGGAGATTTTTTTGCTCGCTGTTCAACGACGACGATCGCTTTACGCGCTTTCAAGCGCACCGCGTATTCTCGCGCGACGCTACAATGGCGTCCCAATATGCAGAACGGCATCGAAATAAGTAGAGAGAAGGGGGTGAGGGGTAAAAAAAGGTAATGCTGCTCGCAATGTACGAAGCTTCCTTCGGACTCGAAAAGTGCCATCACCCTCTTCCGTTTTCAACCATCCTTCTTATTTCCTTTCATGAAACCGAAGTGGCTGTTTACGTACATACGCACCCGACAATCATTGTTGTCATCCTTTTTCCTGAACATCCTTCTTCTATTTTTACCTGTTTGTCCTCTGCCGTTTCAACATGAAAAGTTCAGGTATATATAAATTTCTATAAATTTCACTCAAGTCGACATAAACGACAAAATAATTTTAATTTTATTTTTATCTTAGACTCTTAGTCAATTTCGTTGAGTCCAATTCTAAATATTGTAAATATAGTTTATTCATTAATGCATATGCATACAGCTAATAATAAATAAAAATAAAATTACAAAAGTACTTGAAAAAAGCGTTGATAACTTAAAATTTTACAGGTGTCATTTTAGATGTCACAGATAAACGATTAAGAATTTAAGTATGTTTTCCATTTTCTTAGAGTTCCAAAATAATAGAAACAAACAATCATTCTTTAAAAATTTATAAATTTAAAAATATATTTATGAAACTAGCTTTTTATTTTATATATTGCCATCAGTCATGTTTTGACTAACTTAAATAATGAATTTCAAAAAAGAGAAGTTCTCTGTAAGAATTAAACTTTTTCTAATATTAATACAATCTATAGATACGCATGTGTCTTTCAGAGATCTTGTCATCCTTGCAGACAGTTCGTATCGTTGAAAAAGTAAAAGAATACTAGGAGAAAAATGTAAACGAAGTGAGACGCGCAGTAACGATTCGTTGCATAAAGACTGCATTCGAAGGAAAGCGGAAGAGTGGTACGTGATCGTAATATCAAGGCGGCAATAGCAAAGTAGTTGGGCGTATTTCTTACGCATCTCCGAGCTTGACTTAAGAGTCGGAAACGAAAACAATAAAAACAGCAAGAGGCTGTCTCATATAAAGTATACGTAATTTTCCCCTATCTGTCACGTGTGAAAACGTGAAGTGAGATGCAAAAACGACAGCGATTAGATCAGACAATTGAAATGTGACTTCCATTTTGACATTCCATTGCGCATCGCAGATCGACAAATTTACGTTTAAATTTTCATTAGCATCGTATAATGGAAAGAACTGAAAGTAGGAATTTCTCTTATTGCACGAGCTTACATTTCCGCTTACATAATTTTAGATCTGTAGAGA
>NW_017305392.1:174936-182020 GCF_001594115.1 Trachymyrmex septentrionalis | reverse complement strand
ATATATATATACACACATGTATATATAATATACATACACTGTTTAAATATAAAAAATGTTGAAATAAGTCAAAGAGAAATTCAAATTCGTACGTTTATGGACAACTGCTATAAAGCAAAGAGCCTATATTTGGCATTCGCAATATTTAGATCACCGGTTGTATTTGTATCATTTCACTTAAACGCTCGCGGCGTTTAAAGTTTAGCGAACTTTACAGCGAACATTACAGTGAGCAAATTTAAATAATGGAAATGAACGTTAAATTCAAGTCAAACGCATCATATTTAGATATGAATATACATCATAAAACATATCTGACTATTTGAATTTTATTTTATTTACTAAAGATAAAATTAAAAGGTAATAATGAATTATTAAATTAATTTTAATTCGAACAAAATTATAATACAAAATACCTATAAAATATTGTTTTGCATTTCTTCACCAACAGTTAATAAGTAGAGATGATACCTAAATTTAACCCAAAAGTATGTAATTCCATATGCAATTCCGAGGGCAATTCATACAGCCTACTGTGCATTTAAAGTGTACATGATACCTCGTAAGACATGAAAGAGAGCATTCATTTCTAGGCATTCTCCATCGCCTTCAAATCATATTTATCTAGATATGTTGACTCGTAAAAGGGACTTGACAAATGTCTCTAATACGCCGTTAGTACCAAATTTAACGATGCCATCATAAACGTGAGAAGCTGAGGACGGATCTCGTGAGACCATTGGAACAATGCTGGAAACTTCGCGCTCTCTCGGTGACATTCGTTTCTCATCTTGGCGATACGCTCTCAACCCAATTCCACCAAGGTGTGACAGAAGCATGATAAGATTACGACGGAAATCCAGAAATTTCATGATAAATACTCACTAACAATATCACTAACAATAAAAATGCAAAGTTTTGTGTAGAAATATTCTTCACTATATTTATACAGGGTGTCTCATTTTAAATAATGCATGAAGATTTCTCGAAAACTATGGTAGATACAGAAAAGTGTTTCAAACGAAAGTTGTATAGTTCGGAGCGGGACATAAGAAGGTGCCATTGATTTGATTTTGGGTGACGTCGCCAAGGTTAGGTCAAGGTTACATCAAATTTTTTTAGTAGAACACCCTATTTTTTATGGCAGATTCTAATAGCTGATGTTAACGACTGTTCAAAACACTGTAATAAAGTTATTTTTTTATTACGTATTTTTCGAGTTACAAGGCTTGAAAGTTATAATACCGCCGGCATTAGCATTACGCAAAGTGTCCGACCGACAGCTAAAACCTTTTGAATGTTGTTCGGGATCATGTCCTGGATAACATTTGTCAAGATCAAGGCCATTAGAAATGATTCCTCTTATTAAAAATAAAAATAAGAGGTACAACCTCCATTGGCTTCGATCTTGATAAGTGATATCCAGGACATGATCCTGAACATCATTCAAGTGGTTTTAGCCGTCGGTCGGGTAATGCTAGTGCCGGCCGTACTGCAACTTTCAAGCATCATAACTCAAAAAGTACTTAATGAAAAAATATTTTCTTATATTTTGAAAAGCTATTATGTTTTGAAAAGCTCTCGACACTAGCTATTAGATTCTACCACAAAAATAGGATGTTCCATTAGAAAAAAAATCAATGTGACCTCGATCTGACCTTGGCGATGCCATCCAAGTTTAAATAAATGATACCTTTTTACGTCTCCCTCTGAACCATACAACTTTTGTTTGAAATATCTAAAATTTAATTTTAAAGAAATGAAAAACTAGCTATATACGTAGAAAAAAGAACAATATTGTATATCATTGAATTATATTATACCAAACATACATATATCCTTAGAAACGTCCATTTTTGTTCGGATAAATCAGGATAAATAAAAAATATCTTTAATGGAAAAGATATATGAAAATTGTAATTTGTACAGCAACTAAATTAGAATCCTAAAACGAATTGAATAAAAAGTTTCAGACGATGAATGAGTGTACAAAATCTTCCGCTATTTTTGTATATAATTGTAAAAACAATACACCGTTAGAGAATTAATTCGATATCTATATTAAACGCTTTGTAAAATCCGTGCCTTTAATATAGACATTGGAAATTTAATAATATGAAATCCCCAATAAAAAATCCAAAGCTAATTAATTCCCCGTATATTCATTTGCGAAACGTGAATACGGCACAGATGGGGGATGAGACAAACTTGGTAACGCTGATTATAACTCATCGTAGCTCCTCGCATATTCATAGAAAGCTTGTCGTGTGATTTACGCGCATGTAATACATTTGTAGGACTCCCCTGGCGCGCGTTTCTGCCTTGTGATCCTTCTCGGATAAAAAACGGAATGCGGCATTTGCAGATACGATTAAATCATCAGATTCACAGTATTATAAAACAGTATATTTGTGTACATTTAAAAAATTGACAAGAAATGTTACTATTAAAAATTATTACCGTCATTAATTATTATCATTAAAAAATGTAATGATATAATTGTTTTGTTAGATTTAAATATTTATATGTATAAATATTCCCTCTTTCTGTGTGCAGGAAGTAAAGTAGTTAAATCGAAATCTTTATATGTGTTTTAAAATATAAATTGAAGATCTGCACATCTGGACTAACTCACAATATGTATCCGAATTTTATTCTTCTTATAATATTTCTTATTCATGACAACTTATAATAAACTCTTCCAACATTTGTCAAAATATAAATTTTTGTAACAATGTGCAAATAAATATATTTTTCTTATTTCTTAATTAATGTACCTATCACTTTAACATCATTTTCTTCGTTTTTACAAAATGCAGGTTAGTCCTTTGCTGTAAGGTCTTCAATTATATATTGTTAAATATAATTAATTAATAATAGTAATTTAATTGATTTCTATACATATTTTTAAAGAATATAATAAATCGTTTATTGTTGTTTTTAAAGAATGTTTTACAAAACGACCATATGTGCATATAATATTCAGGCAAAATGTTAACTTCAGAAAATAAATTAGTCATATTCCATTCAAATATCCAAAAATAATCAAAAGTATCCATGACTCTAGCAAATGAAAACTCTTCACTTCTATCGAGCTCTTTTACTTGAAGAAGCAAAAGCAGAGTCTTTGCACTAACCCTTACCAAAGGCTTCTACGCTTGTCTGCGTCTATAATCATTGGTTTAGATCTGACATCGCACCCCATGTGGAGTTTCAGCGAGGATAGGTTGCTGGAAGGGCAGGCGTGCAGCAAGAGAGAGGAGAGTATAGCTACCGACTGGAGCGGCTTTGGAAGGGCTGTTTAAGTGGCCGGCGATAAGATAACGTCCGGAAGGCGGGTAACGGGCAATTAATTCGGGAGTAGCTTGAGTAAACAGTGCCGAGAAATTAAAAGCTATTTGTCACGGTGTGCAAGAAGGCCGACGCCGAGGAGAATAGCGCGAGCCCTCATAAGCTGGAGAATTAAGATGGCGGCGATACGCGCAAGCGTGAGCATAAAACGTGTGAATTTCGACTCGGTTTACTGCCGCGCGAAAAAGGATAATAACCAAATAAGTAGATGCGAGATAAATTAGATATTATATCGTGAAAACAATTCTCATCCTTATATTAGGAGAGTTTACGTATCACATAAGATATTTTTTTATTATATTTTCCATTATATTATTGGTATTGATTAAGCATTGAAGCATCTATTATTATCTACATGTTTCATTTTTCATCAACAACAAATTGATTTGTTATAAATCTTTTTGTAATCTGTTGCAAAAGATAAAATTTATGCAACCGGTCGCTTAAATCTTACCTGTGACTATTCTAAATCACCTTTAAAAGTGTATTGAATTTATAAATAAAAATAATAAAAAATATAAGATGAATAAAACAAATCATAACTAATTTCTAATAATTAACTCATACTTAATTTTAATAATTTATTGAAAAAAAAAATTAAGAATTTAATAATTAATAAGTATCAATAATGAAAAGGTAAGAATGTTGAAATAAAACCAGCTTGATTTATTTATTTATGCAATTGACATTTATATTGATTTATATAATTGTTAGTTTTACTATTGTTAATTATCAGTTTTGGTGGTACGCGACATATCTATTAAGCTGACACAACTGACAATACAACAAAATAAAATATAAACAAGAATTTAGAGTGCCTTTCTGTTACTAATTCATCATTTTATTCGCAATTTTATTGCTGAAATCAAAGATTTAAAAAAATTATACTGAAGTTAATAATTAAGTACAACTATCACAGAAAAAAATGAAAACATAAAAACATACCTGTTTCTTTTGTGCCATTTTGTTGTTACTTAATTGCTTCATTGCTAAGTTGATTACATTACATCGTTCTCATAATTTTTCTGAATCAAGAATGGTGCAATCAACTTGGCAATGGAGCAACTAATTAACAAATAACATTAAAAACTTTTCATCTCTATTTTATTTATGCTAATCTCTTACACATAATATATTGTTATTAAAAGCTTACAAGTTTTTAAAAAAGATTATTTAAAAAAAAAATAGACTGAAATGATTGAGAAGCATGTTTTTTCACGGTAATTTGGAACTAAACCTTGAAGGATAAAGATTTAAAATTCGAAATACACATCGCTGTGTACAAGAAGAAATCCTACGAGTAACGCTGTTTACCAATCGACGATGCGTCGTGTGGACTGTCGCGAAGTCCCAGAGAATAAATTGGAACTGTCTTTGGCGACGCGTCACGCCATTTATTGTCATTTGTTCGATACCAACTACCACAACGCGTGCCTTTCTCCAGCAGAATCGACATGACCGTCCGATTTATTCGATAGGATTTATATGAGTCGTCCATTTTGAGAATGACATTGGTTACATTCGCAGTATTTTCAAAATCTCATAAGAATATATACGCTCAATCAATTTATATCTTAATCCAATCCCCTTCAATGCATTGAATTGTCTAATAGATGCATGTCAGTTATTTCATAAATGTATGAAATAAATTTCGTAAATTAAATTAAATATCCTATTCGTTTAGCTACGATGAAAGAATTTTACTGAGCATTATAATACTACTTTTATATTTGAAAAAAAAAAAGAAACAACTATTAGAAAACATAAAGATATAATGAGTATAATTAAAATTAACCCGATTTTTTTAAATAAAATGCTAGTTACACATAAATCTCGATTCGCTTATGTAAATTATCGTTCTATGCACCTTACACTACAAATTATTGCCGGTTACGATTGATGGTTTTATTTCAGCTAATCACGTTGCAGCTAATTCGCACTCGCTGCATCATGATTGGCTAAAACAGAACCGACAACTGACAATCGTAACCGGCCACCTATAGTGTGATTACGTTTTCAGAAAAAATATGTGATAAGACTAATAAAAAATGTTACATTATTCAATGATGAGATAGTAAAGAATATCAAGATATTTGCGAATATTTGCTAATCGTAAAAAGGATAAAGGGAAGAGGAAGAAAGAAAAAGAGAAAGGAAAGAAGCATTGTGTATACGGAAATAATTCATACAATTTATTTTTTTTTTATAATTATTCAATTATATTAGTTCAACTGAAAACAACCACAAGGAAAAAATTTCGAAATTTCTGCAGCTTTTTAAAATAAAAAATATGCTAAAAAATAGAATTTAAAATATTCTAAAATGCAAGTTTTGAATAATTTTACGATTTAAAACGGATAACTATACCTCTTTATTCAGGAAAAAGTGTTGAAGATAACAAGATATAATGAAACATTATCAGAGAGGAAAAAAAAAAGACAGCAAAAGAAAAAGATACGAAGCACAGTCAGTATACATAGAGTGTTGAATTATGTGTGCGTGGAGTTGCAAGGGATGAGAGACGGAGGAGGAGTGAGGAATGAAGCTCAGAGACTGGAGGGGTAATAACTCATAGAGTACCGTACACAATACCATTGTGTGTTCGTTGTACAGATTCTGCTGAGAACAGGACTGCGCGTATATAGGGTGTTTCTGGAATAGATCGCCAAGCACATTCTACTTATGCATAGTACTTAGACTCATCAAAAATGTCTTTCCAGCTTCCTAAATCATATAAATATATTATATTCTTATAATATAAATGATATTCTTCTACTATTTGAAAAATTTATTTTTTCTGTAATTCAGAGAAAATTTGAAATTATCTCAATAAAATTTTCATAACAAATATTATGAAAAGTAATTATAAATCTTAGAAGATATATTTTAATAAAAACCAACCAAATATTTAATTAATTAAACATAATTTTTTTACACACACATAGCAAACGGAAAGCCAGCTCTCTCTCTCTCTCTCTCTCTCTCAATTTAAAAGCTAGAACGTCTACTATATTTTTAACTTAAAAAATGTGATAACAAAAAATCGCATTAACAATTATTATAAATTTCTACATTTAGAAATATGTATGAGAATAAAATATAGAAAGTAGGAAGAGAAGAAAACAGAAGATACAAAGGAGAAAGAAAGAAACAAAAATGAAACAGAAATGGTTCCGGTGAAAAGAGATGGCACGTTAAAAAGAGTGATATAAAATTTTCGAAGAATAAAGTGACGCAACATCAAAGAAGTGAAAAAGTGCGAGCTATGCGCAACATCAGAGACAGAAATTTTCACCCTTTGCTATACATTTAGTCAACCACATATCTTCTTATGTTGTTTTCTAGCTCATGTCTTGAGTCAGACAAAAATCAGACAGGTACAAAAATCATATTAAATAAATCATCGCGAATTTCTTTTACAATCAAATACTATTATTATAAGCTATTTCTCTCATTCAATCATCAAAATTAGCTATCAGATTAAATTAATCTAAACTGATTGATGGACATCAAATAAAACGATTATTGTTTACAATGTATATATTATAAAGAGAGTATGAGATGTATATATCATTATTGCACTATATATTGCATACAGTCTGCAAAGATGCGAGTATCTATATGCAAATATACGTGTCTATATAGGATGCAGAATCTTACAAATCGATCGATATCTCTTTACTTAAAAAAAACACCTTTGTGGACCAAATTATATATATAAATAATATAAATA
>NW_017305392.1:168772-174836 GCF_001594115.1 Trachymyrmex septentrionalis | reverse complement strand
ATAGAGTAAAGTTTCAGCTTTAAAAATCTCTTTTTTAAATTATACGATACGACAATTTTTAATGGAGTTATGAGCAATTAAAGTTAAAATAATTCTTTTATTTAATCCGCGATAACTCAGTAATCAAAAGTCGTAGGAATATTTAAAACAAACGATTTTGTAAGGAAAGTATCAAGCTTTCACGATAGGTAATCGAAAATTTTCTCAAATTCGTTTTGGGACACGTTACAAATCCACAAAGTGAGAAGAAAATTTTTCGTCTTTTTCAGCTCGTAGTTTTTGGTATGTAAAAATTATCAAACTCATATAAACTTAAAAAATGTGATAAGCTTTTAAAAGTAGAGATTTCAAGTTTTAAAACCCTTTTTTTAATTTGAATTTTATTCATTATTGACGAAGATATTGTATATACAACTTTGAGCTAAAAAATACGCGATGACTTTTTACTCAACCTAATATATATGTATATATTAGGGTGATAGGTAAAAAAACACCTTTGTGAACCAAATTTGACCGACGCTCTAATTCTTAATCAATTTTGAAGTTTTTTTTAATTTGCTCGAAAGCTATAAGCCCATTCTGCGTAAATTTTCATTACAGTCCAAAGTCAAAATCGATCCAATAAAATGAGTAGAAAAAGATCAAAATTATACAATAACGAATATTTTCTAATATTCGTTTGGCAATTTTTAATGAATCGTAATCAAAATTTAACCCGTGCCCTGGTGGCTCATTTATTTATCCTTTTCGTAAGAAATCATGATAACTTTAAAAAAGTTACGTTAATTTTATTTTAAATACAATATAATTTTTCAAACATACAATGTGTAAGTAATATCCATTACGTCATTTATTAAAATATAAAAGTTATAAAGAAAGATTTATAGAAAATGTACATTTTAATGTAAACACTGGATTTAATATTTAAAATGATATCTAATTTACATTAAAATTTAAAACTTGAAATATCTTTTAAACATCATTTAAACGTAATATATAGAAAATCATCGTTTCGAAAAATGAAAAAAATCGCTAAAAAATTAAAGAATTCTCAGTTTCTTTACAACACAAATATACAAATAGAGAAACAAAACCTAATGAAATGATAAAGAATGTTCACCAATGATGATGTGAACAAACATCGAAACCCTGTGAAAACCCTTTATGTGAGATGTAATTTGTCAACCGCTGGAAATTAAACGGAGGCGAATCTGACGGCCGCAATCTGACGCATTGGTCGCTTCTGGGAAATTGGAGTTTCGCCGAGCTTTCGTACACATTTCGCAAGGAATCAAAGATCGCTTTGACCGCAATCCCGCGGTCTGATAATAGTCACCATGGATCGAGGGAACGGTTGCGTGCGATACGCGGAAGTCATGTAGCTACCGGAAACGGAAATTAGTTACGACTCAGAAACAATGGCACCTGCAAGGTCAGGAGAACGCAATTGTCACTGTCTCTTGTTTCATAGAGAAACTCACTACCTCATGGATGCCACTAGACTTCGTGTTGGAGAGAAAATAAAAAGTATAATTAAGAGATGGTTAAACTAAAATATAAACATTCCCAAGCACAATCTGTTACACAATCTATAAATCGATTAGTATGACCTAATAAATAAAAATGTTAACTTTTTATTTCTTTTATAAAAGATTAAAAATTATACAGTCTCTTCAGTTTTCTAATTTTTATACTATTGCTATTCAGAAAGTAATAAATAATTTTAATTCCACAGAATATATTAACTGTGAGAGTAGGTTTATTATCTAAAGAAAATTTATCAGTTCAAATAATATACATATACAATTTTCGATTAATAATATATGTTATGTGTATTTTTAGTAATTTTCATTTACGCGCACAAGAATACTTTCAGATTATCGTGCGGAAGAAAGAAAAGAGAAAGATAAAATGATTCCTCGCTTGTTTCATTTCCGGTGAAACAAGCCGAGTCGAATCATAAGCATAACGTTTCACGAAGGTAAATGTTTACTAAAATATGTATGAAATCATAAACACGCTATATAAGCAAGACAACAAACGACGTCCTTGGTCCTTGCTCGTACGTACCTATATTCGTCTGGTCCTTTGAGTTATTATTCAAAGCAAATCATAGGAGGGTCGCGCGGGATTAAGCTTCCTTTTACATGCACGAAAATCTGGTACAAGAAGACAATACCAGCACCTACTCTCTTCCTCGTATATCGTCCACCTCTCATGTCCCACCTCTTTCGTGTTTCGTGGACACTCGGTGTTGTCCTCTGGTCACTACTAAAGACAAACCTGATCTGGAACGTTAGTACATTGAGTGATCGCATATGGCACATTAAAGTGTTCAATAAAGAGTAGGTACAATGGAAGAAAATGGAATGAAAAAAAGAGACAGATAAGTAAATAGATAGATAAATATAAGATACATACATACGTACAAAGAAAGAGAGAGAGAGAGAGAGAGAGAGAGAGAGAGAGAGAGAGATTTTAGCTCATCGATAAAAAAAAAATTTAAAAAAGTAAAAAAAAAAAGAAAAAAGAAAGGAGGTTGGAAATATATCCGAAAGTTAGTCCAACCCCTAAACTCAGAGAACAGATCTTTAGACTAGCTCTTGGCAGAATAGATTGCACTGACAGGGCCGTGTACCAGTGCAACAGTGAGAGAGGAAGGAAAGTATGGGAAAGCTCAAGTTCCTAACGAGACACGTCGTCCTCTACCATGAAACGAACTCAGCTACCGTCGAAGTAAGCATGAGAAGATCTTCAACGATGTGCAAGTACTATGAAATACGAGTATGAACAAACTAAAGTAGCACGCTGACGCTGACTAATTTTCAACAGTTCAGAGGAATCGTTTTCAGCATAAACGTCAACTAGCTCTTGATTAAAATAGACAAGCTACTATTGAAAAATTTTCATTATCTCTTTTGGTAGTCAATCATAGTGACAGTGAAGTTGTATGAAACATCTTTTTCAAAAATAGAGAATTGGCTGAGACATACTTTGTAATGGGAACATGTCAATAATATATAATACATAATAATAATAAATAGGAAATATTATCTTAATAACTCAACAATCTAATGTAATTAATATAAGAAACATAAGCTATTATTATCATCAGTAGTGGACACAACAACATAAAGTGAATATTACATGAATATAGTAAGTGACGCTTTTGCAATTTATTTTTGAAAAGTTTCTCCATCTCTGTCAAACTTTTTCATTTTTAGAAACTTAAATTTATTAATTATAAGTAAATTAAACCGATAGGAATAAATCATATAATTAAAGAATTAAATTTTTATACATTTTTATACTCCATTCTTTCCCGTTTAGTGTTAATTTTTAAATTTCTTTCTTATATTTTTCATATCTCATCTACTATATTCCTTACATTAATTAAATTTTAATCTTTTATATGTTGTAGATACTTAGTAGATTGCTACATAGATTTTTTTACATTAACGACATAAACATAATGTATTTTAAATCCACTCTTTGCATATGACAGATCTTGTGTGAAATTTGATGGACGACAACATACTTTACGTAATTGATGATTTTCTGCGACAACATGAGAGATCATGAGGTAGAAGCCAAAGCCTAACCACAAACAGGATTATACACCCTGACCGAGTTTAGCGAGTCAACATTAAATTGCTTTTGATCTTGTGATCGATTTCTCCAAGATCTTTCTGATAGTCTCGCATTTATACTTCACTCGATTCGTTTAGGTATATTACACAGTTACGTACATACGTTATTGTTTATCACTCGAGTATAATTAATTCAATTTACTATATATAATCTAATTTAATCAGTGTCAATTATCCTTCATCTATAATTTTTCAACAAAAGAAAATCTCATTAATAACAGAGTAAGTAATACTGAATCCATGTAATTTGCGGATTATTTCCACGTTTGATACATCGTGAAACGCCAACGTTTCGTGAACTGCAGTTTGCTTCATCAAGTTGAGAAGTAACTTGATATTGTATCAGGTTGCTCTTCTCATCTTGATGAAATAAACTGCAATGTTCACGAAACATTAACATTTACCGATCTATCAATACGCGAAAATAATCACGTGGCTTCTTCGAAGAAAATATCGGTGGAAACACCTCAAAAGTGTTAATAAGATTAAACATTTTTATGTAAGTTATTATGTTTTTACGCAAGTTATTTTCTATAGAAACACATGTAAAATCAATATTAAATACTTGTAATTCAAAGAACAATTTTCTTAAGATAAGTTAAGAACTTGAATTTTTATTCAAATTCCATCATCGACTATATTTTTGTCGTTATCGACGTCGCGTTAGAATTTCACTATGATGTCGGTAGGCATCTCTGACAAAACAGACGTTGCGTTGCGCCAGTCGTTGCAGTCGAGGGAGTTATGCAAACTTGTCGAGATTCGTTTGCCGAACGAGACGGTACGAATGTCCTCGTTATCAATGGAGCGTAACTCTTGTTAAGCCCGACAAAACACTCGACTCAACTCGACTTGACTCAATTCGGCTTGGACTTCTCTGTAGTCCTGAATTCTGCGGACCATGGCAAATGCCGTCGCTTGTGAAAGCACAACAGTGTACAAACCTTGCAATTGCAACCAAGGATGCTTAAAATGATCAAACATATAATTCAAAATTCAAACAATTAGAGAGTTCACGGCGTACGTTAAGGAATTCTCACATTTAGAACATATGAATCTTCGCGACAAACCTGTAAATATTCCAAATCACAACTTTCCAAAGATATTCCTAGTAAAAACGAACTATCATTTAATTCTAGTCCAGTAACTGCAACATAACTTTTGCAGCTCACACTTTAGTACATTTTTCATGATCTCTCTTAAACATAATTTTCTCTATCTCTCAGTCTCACTAAGACTTGGATCCTTGCGTAACTTCCACATTACAACCCCAGCCACATTCAGTATCGTGCTCGGTCGTAGGATAATTATTATATCGCGAAAGCGAATGAGAGAGAGAGAGAGAGAGAGAGAGGGTGGAGGGGAGAGAAAGAGAGAAAGACACATTACTGCTTGTAGTTGCGGTTGGTATTCGCGACGAAGTACAGGAAGGGGCACAGCGCAAGTAGATAAAGCAAGTTACTCGCAGCCCGACGTCGTAATGTGCCCGCAACGCTCGAGCTAAAGGCAAATTTACACACTTTGCTCTGGATCATTATTCCGGATGAATCATTCGAAATAGAAGAGAAGCAAATTGCATAAACAGCATCTTTATAAAAATAAAAAATAATAGATTGCCGATATGCATAGAGCAAAAAAGGTGATATTATGACCAGTATAGATACTGTAGCGCCCCCTTAATATGTCCGCTGTTACATGGCGAATCCTAATGATTACTTGTGGAGTTATTTGTCCGGCAGCTTGCCGTTACAGCATGACAGTAATATGCCAATACGTAATAGCCAGCACTTATTACAACGCATTTTTACTTTCAAGTATTTCGAATCGTTTCTAAAGTACATTTTAACATTTAATTACATTTACCTCCACATTTTTCTTAAACTCGAGCGTATTATCATACGAATAAATAAATAAATAAATAAATATATATATATATATGTATATTTGAGATATATGTATAACCCTGTTGTTTGCTATTTAACATTTTATTTAACTGTATAGTATATACTTTGAGTTATGCAAATTTAAACAATAGCATTTTGCTAATGTGACTTTCTATGATTGATTACTCACGGTCTTTTCTGAGGTTTTCGAATTAAAATAATTATTTGATAACCGATTGTAACTCTACTGTTAATCTATAATTTATATTACGTATACTATATTTGTAGTACTGAGATTTTTAGTACTGAGCAACTTACATGCATAATTTATGTAAATATACATTTATTTGCATAATGCAACATTCTAAAATGTTTTACTTTTTTGTTAATTTTCTGACCAAATACTGTTTTCTAAACTAATTTTTTAAGGAAGACCACATTATTACCCATGTTTTTCTTCAAGCCATGCAATGACGCCACATTTTTATTAATAGTGTCCTAAGTAATAAATATTTCGTAACTTTGAGTCCA
>NW_017305392.1:163523-168672 GCF_001594115.1 Trachymyrmex septentrionalis | reverse complement strand
ATATATAACATATATATATTATAAAACCAGATAATTTTTAATTATATGTGTGTGTACACTTACATAAAGAATTTGATTTAATAATGTCATATATATTAAACAAAGACCATATTTAAATTATAAGTTAGTTCTGCATGTAACCAATAGTGATATAAAATTTTCATTAAAAAATGAATTTTTACGCATTACATTGCAAAAAACAAAAATGAAATAATTTTCTAAACAATTCTCCTCAGCTCGTCTTCGCCTTTCTATTGAAAACAAACAAGAAAGTTTGTCATAGGTTCGCTTGACAAGCTTGCTGGATAATGAAGAAATCGGATGTAAGTACCTGCGTTTCTACTTTTCGTCAATTTGATCTCGGAGCTGCGGGCTCGGTAAATATCTATTCTATTTTTCTACAACTTTTTATAGTGGAAGGAATACGCTTTTTAGCGATAATACTAAAAAGTTTAAATCAAAGTTGAATTAAAAACTCAAATATCTTAAACACATGTTGAGATTTCAATTTAATCTCTAAAAAAAGTATAATTTTTACATAATAATTTACTACAAATTAGCATTATCAGTGAACATTAAATGATATTAAATATTATTTAATGATATTCATGACAAAATATTCATGATAAAATATCATTTAAAATGCACTCAAATGTAAATTTCTAATAAATTATAAAAATTATGTCCTTTTCATTTTTTTTTATATTATAACCTTTAATTGGCAGCAGTCGATCGTATAATATTAAAACATTTATATTGTATATTAGGTCGTCGGAAAAGTTCATGCCATTTTTTCCGACAGGTGTCGTTAACAGAAATATTATAGTCATGATGTGAGGTTAAATGGTATGACTACTATATATCATCTAAAAGCGATACTATGCTTAACATTTTACAAATATCTTACAAATATTTTGGTTGCACGAAGTTGTGTTGTGTGCTGCAATCACATAAAGATGGATAGACCAAAATGGACCCAAAAAAAAAGAATATTTTTGGCACATTTTGTTATATTATTATTATAAAGGCAAAAACGCTGCGAAATGCTTGTCGAAAGATATGCACTGCGTATGGGAAAAATGCCATTAGTAAACGCACAAGTCGAAAATTGGTACGCGCAGTCCCGTTCTGGAAATTTGGATGTGACCGCTGCTGCTCCCTCCGGACGGCCATCCGCGGATATCGACGACCAGCTCTCTTAGCTATGGTGTCGAATGATTGACATCTTACAAACAAAAAAATTGGAAAATATATCGTGAAATAAATAAACGGTTCGATGTCACAATTTGCTGTTTTATTTTCACCTTCAAAGCGGCACAAACATTTCCGACAACTTGATATTTTATATATTTATTTATATAATTCGCACGCGTGTATGTATATATGTATATATACGTGTAATTATTTAATAAAATTAACTTTCTATTCATATTTCTACAAAGTATATAGAAACATTGTATAATTCTTTTAACAACAAATCAAGCAGTAGCCGTTCCGCTTCTCGACTTAGAACGATTAATAAAGTGACCTAGATGGTTGTCTATTAAAATTCAAGAGTAACAAGCAATTTCAAATGTCAGCACGTAGAAAAGGTTATCAATGAGTAATCATATCTGTGATGATACACAAATAAGAGTAAAATATAAATCAACATTTTTCATATATTATACAAAAATAATGTCGAAAAATTTAGCGTCGATTATTTATTACTTTTTTTTTGTTACTATAATTATTTATAATACAACAAAATGAGCAAAATTGCATTAATATTAACTATGTTTAGCGCAATACAAGATAAAGGACAACCCCCCGCACAAACCTCATGATTGAATTTTGGTCGATTTGGCCGAAAATTTGATATGTTGTAGCTCTTGTCGTCCTGATAAAGTCCACGACTTCCTATAATAACCATTTGATCTCTATACGAGGCGTCATTTTTCAAAACGGTTTAATACTCAATATCTTATTTTTAACGAGTACGGTGCATTCCTATGTCATTATTTACACTTTCTATGTATATTTTTAAGTAAAAAATATTTAAAAAAAAAAAAGGATTCTTACAATTTTTCTAATTAGGAGGGATTATTAGCGTTTCAGACTGATTGTGTTGTAACGTCCGAAAAATTATTGGCGCGCAATCATATCTGAAATAAATTGATTTAATATACATATAATATATTGTAAAAATATATATTGTATTATTCGAAACATCTAACTTTGACTCTGTTGGCGTTCTCTATCATATTTGATGTATTCATATATACGATCGTTTCTTAAGTTTTAATTATGTTTAAAAAAAAATTTATAAGGAGACTCACATCAATCAAGCTAATTTGTGAGAGACGAGGGAACTCACAATAATTAAGAACTTCGATTTGTGGGAAGCAATCAATATTATTCTTATAACTTTTTACTTGAAAATTTAAATAGAAAGTGCAAATAATGACATAGAAATGCACCATTGTTAAAAATAAGATATTGTAGTATTAACCCGTTTTGAAAAATGATATTTCGTAAAGATCAAACGGTTCATTGTAGAGAGTCATGCTTGTGGAGACTTTTTATCAGGACAACAAGATCTGTAATGTATTAAAAAACTCCGCACAAACTTAATTAATTAATTTAGTTTATTGCAAAGCTACATGAAAAAAACTACATGTTAACAGAGTAATAGAGACATAAAGATAAAATAGACTATAGTTAACATAAACATAAATACAATAGATAATTGTAGCTTGCAAATGGTTAGGCATCAGCAAAATTGCTGTTACAAAGCCTACCAGTAACAAAATCAGACATAAGAGGTAAACTAATTAGCTAAAATCATACACACACACATACACTCACTTACATACACACACACGCGCATACACCCGCAAACCTTATGGAAATTAAATTTCGATCGAATTGGCTACAAAGACCCCGTACGGGGGCAAAACATACGGGAAATAGGTCCCGGCTAATTTGGCTGAATTTGTAATATGTTGTAGTTCTTATCGTACTGATCAAGAGTCTCCACACATTGTCACGAAGTAAAATAATGAACAGTTTTTTGAGTTATTATATTATACATCAAACTCTGCCAAAATCGCTGTTTTTCCAAAGTTTGATATACAACAACTCAAAAACTGTTCATTATTTTACTTCGTACCCATGGAGACCTTTGATCAGGACGATAAGAACTACAACATATTACAAACATTTAGCCAAAGTAGCCGGGATCTATTTTTCGTATATTTTGTACGGGGTCTTTTGTAGCCAATTTGAACGGAAATTCAATTTCCATAGTTTGAGCGGGGTCCCTTAAATTAATGAAATAAGTGGCACCAAATATCAAGATCTATACATCACAAAAAATGTCTATTAAACAAACTATTTACCAAGTATTACACTTTTCAAAATTTTTCTAAAAATATTCCGTTATATAAAATATATAAAGCAGAAAGAGAGAGTACAGAACCTCTTCGTAAAACTCACGAAGATAGAAGTTCGCACCGACTTGATCGACTCATACAGCAATAGCAAACGGGGGGTGGTCACGTTCGAGGAGAAACTGACCGTACGTTAAAACTCCCCTGGGTCGACTTCTTTTTCTCTATCTCTTTTCTCTCTTTTGGGATCTGCTTTCTTTTTCCCTTCGTTCCTTCGGAGACTACTCCATAGCAAAAGATATACCATTACGTGATAGGATGGTAAAGTTTCAGAATTAGGGAGAAGATGAAAATAGATCAACTTGACATCATTTTTAACTTATGTATATTTTCCTCAAATATAAATTTCGCATGTGTTTTCCTATTTCGGGAAGAAAAAAGGGGATTTCCAAAAACCTGAAAGCTCCGATTTTCTTGTCGATTGGTATGCAAGGGTATTTTGGTGCGCTGATTACAAACGTGATCATAAAAATTACCGACAAAGTCATTTTCAAAAAAGATCAAATATTAAATTATATTTTTCACACTTTTTTCACATTTAACATTGAAAGTGATCGACTCTTACCCCCCCCCTTCCCCTCCTTCTCTCCCTGCTTAGGGACGCGCGAATTCTACGCGAAGCGACTTCCACTTCACCTCCACCCTGTTGACACTCAAAAAAGTATATGTGTGAAACTACATGATTATGCTGAATCGGAAAAGAACCCATGGGATTCTTTTCCGACTCAGCACAATCATGTAATATTGCAGCCAATATCGAAAATTACAGATTATATTAACTTCACATGCAATATGTATTTATGGAATTCCATTGAACATGGAATTTCACAAAATGTAAAATATAAAGACGAGCAGACCTTGCCTCGCCCATCTTTTTTTTGGCGCGTTGATACAGATTCTGATTGGCTACAATAATTGCACAGTAAATGTATGTAAAATTCCATTTTTTCTGCAATTTCGCAAAAACTGTTTTTTTTTTCTGTTTACACGTTATAAAAATACCTTAATTAAAAGCTTAAATTTAAAATTACAAGTTACTTTTACATAAAAGTAATACCTTCACATATATTTTACCATTAATATGTATTTTTTACTTTAAAAAATCTGAAAAAGAAAATTTCCAGTCATATTTAAGTAATTTTCCAGTCATATACGTGTAATATTTATATAGAATTACATGCATTTTTTTCAGGATAGAGGCGCGCGACTTCCACGCGAAGCGGCTCTCTTCTACCTTCTCCTTTGCCTCGAAGCGTGCGTTATTATGTTTATAATGTATATAACGGAAAATTGGTGATTATTTTCAGTGTCAAATGTGAAAAAAATGTGAAAAAAATCGATTTTTTTCAACTTTGATTTTTTTGACTTTGATTTTGAAAATGACCTTGTCGACAATTTTCATCACATTCGTAATCAGCGCACCAAAATACAATTGCATATCAATCGACGAGAAAATCGGAGCTTTCAGGTTTTCAGAAATTTATTCGAAAAAAGAATAATTATGTCGTTATGAGAACATTTATTTAAAATACTTAATAAATAGTTTATTTTAGAAATAGTATTTAGAGTCCCCAAAAGTTAAATGCCGGCCTCCTCATTTTCGTTTCTCCTCGCAAAAAAAGTACTGAAACTCCAAAAGTGTTCCATACGCATCGTCCTGCAAAGTCTTAACTTGAAGCCTGCAAAACCGATCCTGTAGCGATATCAAGCGGAAAAGC
>NW_017305392.1:154229-163423 GCF_001594115.1 Trachymyrmex septentrionalis | reverse complement strand
TTCCATACGCATCGTCCTGCAAAGTCTTAACTTGAAGCCTGCAAAACCTGTAGCGATATCAAGCGGAAAAGTAATTCGTCGTAAAGTCCTTTGTCGTCTTGCAGACGAATTTTCGACAAAAGAATCCTTGGAGGCTTCGTAACCAAGTCTCATTCTCTCTGTCTCTCTTTCTACATCCCTCTCCTCCCCCTCTCACTCTCTCTCATCCCTCTCTCTTTCTATCCTCAAATGCTTTCAAAGATACTCCGACTCCCAGTCTGCTAGGAATTCGACGACTTCTCGCCATTAATGTGCCGCCATTCTACGCTTCATTGTGTGGTCGCGCTTCTCTCCTCTGCGGCGCTTTTATCGTCACTCGCGTTGCCACATATGTGGTGCCATTGTTTCCAACTTGGAAGAACTTCTATCAGATAGCCATAAGTTAGGGCTAAGGAATCGATCTCATCGTTTGAGAATTCGGGAATAGTTTCACATTTTCGATAACGAGTAACGACTGCAAATATGAATTTCAGTTATCAGTTGTGGTTTTGTTATCACATGCATGAATGAACTAAGATAAGTTATGTAACAAAATTGGATAGAATAAGATTCTCATGACAATATAGGATATGTAAATTTTTCAATATAAAACACAAAGGAATCTGAAGTAATATTCAACTGATATATCACTTATAAGTAAGATAAACGTCCCAGTGACCGGACATGTATTTATATCTGGACACTTATACAAAATTTAATATTATTAATCTCAAATTCTTTTTTTAATACTGTATTATAATTTAATTACGTTTAAAGATTACAATTAAATTATAATATTACGTTTCAAAAAGCGTTATTTGAGACTAATATTAACTTAAATAAATAAAGTTTTGTGTAAATGTTCGGATATAGATATATGGTCCAATTATACTGGGATCATATCGAACAATATAACTTATAATACGTCCGAACAGCTACACAAAACTTTATTTATTTAAATTAATATTTGTCTCAAATGCTTTTTATCTTAAAGATCAATTTGAATTAGTTGTCTTTTGTCATTAAATATTTATTTATATTAATATTTCCCGTCAGCGCAACTAATTTTCTAATTGTGGTCGAATACTGAGACAATTACGTCCGGCTGCTCGACCACCAATACATTGACCTATTCTATTACTTATTTAAATATTTTAATTAATAATTGCTGTAAGTGAATTCAAGTAATTTTTCTTTGCTTAAAAGAGTTTTGAGTTTTCCAATGAATACAAATATTTATATTAAAAACTTTTCTAATATTATAAATTGTATTATTTAAAATAAAATTTAAAAAAAATTAAAAACTTGAACATTAATATGTTGTTTTAATTAAAACAAAAAAAAAGAGAAACCATCCGTTTTGCGCCCCCCGCCCCACCCCTCCCCTGGGCAAAACGAATGGATCACTCGAGCAATGCAAATAAAATTTAAAAAATTAGAATCAGTCTTGGCAATCGTCACAAAAGTAGTTACTAAATTCTCTATATATAGTGCAGCCTTCATGGACCCATTTGGTGCAATAACTGCACTGGATCAGTCATAAACAAATCATCATACTGCATTGTGGCAAAAAATAATAATAAACAAAAATGAGATGTAAACAAACAAGTGCCTTTCGTACATTCGAAAGATTATCTGTCCCTCCATATTCTCAGTATTTTCATTGTAATCATATATCAAGTAAAGAGGATAGATCATTCGCTTTGTCCATGGGACCTACCTGACGCGAATTTGAAAAGGTTAGAATAAGTTGAAGCACCAAGTGAAAAATTTTAACCTCGAATGCACGTTTAAAGACACAGAATTCTTATAAAAAATCATTCACACTGGTTAAGAAACAATTACAGATAATAATTAAGCTACGTACCTAAGGAAAAATTGCAAAAAAAACACTCAATTTTCTATATGTCTCTATTAAACACAAACGAACGCAATCATATGTCGTTTCGTACTTTCATAGCGTCGCTGATTGGTCATTCCTTCAACTGCTAAAGACTCATAGCGCAATCTCAGATAGATAAGCAAAAATAAAAGGTATTCGCTTTACCTAGAGCGTCCATTTTGCCCGGATTTCCCCGACCTATGTCTCTTCTAAGATTATGTTTTAAAACTGTATGAAACCGTATATCTACTTATTTACAAACTAAAGTCCTGAAAACAGCTTTTTACATCGAGTCTCTGCATTGATTGAGCAGATTACAATAAAACGCATTGTATTATCTTTTTGTACATTATGTACATGTGTATAAACAAATTAGATTATAATTTAATTTATAAGTAAAATCTTTTTATCTTATCAAATATTTATATTCTTCATACAATGCTGCAATGCTTTTTCCACAATCATTATTTATTCTACATCTTACATTAAAAGCACAATATACATAATGACAGAAAAGTTGATATATTTAACGAATTTTAACATTACATATTTCAAATGACTTAATTATACATGTTGCTCAGTAACAGAAAAATGTAACAGTAAGTTTTACTACGCATGAAAACAAATTTGCTATATAAATAAACAAATTTTCTAGTGTTCGATGTCTCGATGAAGTTTCCTTATTTTCGGTTGTTCACTCGTAAAAGCTTGTAAAAGTTTACTGGCAAGCATATAGATAAGTCATTAATTTCCGTATCGCTCGTAAAAACGAAAATGCACAAATTAATGACATAAAACTATTTTTGCCTCATAATATCAATGATTCATAAATGATGATTACATGTATTAATACATAGTTACTTTCATAGTTAATATTCTATGTCATTTATTCACTGCTCTTAAAAGCAATATCTTTAGAAAATAATTATTATAGCATTATATTTTTAACATTATATTATTTTTAACATTATCATTATTGTTACTGTTTTACAATAGCGTTATATATTTTTATAGTAACGATAACGAATTCAGTCGTTTTATATTATTACTTTAGTTTCCTATTATCTATATATATTCAATAGATCATATTATTTTTAATCAGATATAAATATATCAAAAATATTATGGTTTAAATTTCTTATATTAATATGTAAACTATAAAATATCATTATAATAACTTCACGATGTTACATTTTTCACCTTTAATTTAATAATCAATTAATTTGTTAGCTAAACAAGATAATTAAAACTTATTGTAGTTACATTAATCAAACTTTCTCTTTAATTGATCATTATACGATATGATTTATGTTACTATGTAACATACTAATGTGTCAAAAAGAACACACATCGCGTATTTTACACACATCTGGATTACATGTCATTCCAGTTAATTAGGATTAATCTTGTAGTTGTTGCTGGCAAAGTTACTGGTTACGAAAAGTCAGGGTAATACCATTTATCATAACAATTCTCTCTCCTTCTCTTAGATTTTTAACTTCCAGTTTCACGATGAGTATGTGCATGTGTACGTACGAATGCAAATTACAAATGCATTGCTAACTTTAAAGATAAGTTTGAACGTTGGCGTGCATAAATACTAAGCTCCATCCCACAAATGCCCAAATGCTATACAACATTTTCGGATTATTGCGAGTGAGTAATAACCTATTCGTACGATCCCAACAACATACCTATTATGTAATCTATTGCACTTTCTACATATATCTCTGAATTTGCACTATTCCCCATTACTATTTCCAATAAAAAATGTACTCAACAAAATAAATCAAAATTCTAAAATACTAATAAGATAGACCAAGATTTTAAAACGTCATATATTCAGATATTTCATCGCATTTTCTCGTTGTTAAGAATTTAATCAAGGAATAATTAGAAATTTCATTAGCTTGTTGACTTAGCATGGATTTAATATTTAATATTTCCCAAAAAGTAAAGACGCTTTTAAACAGAAGGAATATAACTAATAAATATAGACAATCCGCTATTTCTAGGACGAGGCACGTTCGAGCATATGCTTCCGTATTCGTACAATCTCACGTTGCATCTTTATGATTATCGATCATATTGTGATTCTGTGCAAGACAAAATTCACTTCTATCGAATATCCAATATCGTTAAATCTGACAATAGTTTAATAAATATTGTTCATTGTGTGTGTATGCGCGCGCGCGCGCATGTGTGCGTGTATATATAATATTAAAGTTAAGGGAAAAAAACTAATATTCGTCATGTCATATTTGATTAAACTTGGTTCTTTAATGGCAGCTAATATTGAATTTACTTTTTTATGATTAATAAATGTATATTTATAATTAAACACAGAATTTTAATCTGATTAGTTTTTATCAGTTTATAATATATACAGCTTATAATACGAGTATATGCTAGATTTATGCAAAAAACATTGCACAAGAATATTGCACGTACTTATCAAAAAATAATCTGTAAAGTGTCTCTAGTTCTGTAAACTAAATAAGTTCTTTTTATATTTTCTGCGATGATAATTAGCAATAATATATTAATAAATAGTAAAATATAGTGTAACAATAATAAGTTTAACAAGTACAAGGAATATTTCGCAACTTGTACGCACATTTTTATCTCATTATTATCGCAATCAACTTAGATATAGTTCGTTAATGCAGTATCTGAATTCGGAAGCTCAAATGAGAGCGATGGCGGACAGATTACAAGCAGCATGGCTGGTCCAATGAGGTTGCAGCCCAGCGAGCACCTCGTCAGCGAGGATTGCGCTAGGCGTTTCATTTGCACTGGAAGGATGCTTTGGTAAGATGGAGTGGAACAGGCCGGAAGGTAGAAGCGGATAACTCAGGACGTGACGTCGTCGTAGCTCGTCTTAACAAGAGTTTCTGCAGCGCTTTTCTCGACTAATCAGATTTAACTGCTTCTCGGAGGACCTTTCGCAAAACCAAACTACTCCTCCGTCGTCAATTATTGTTGCTGCAAATAATGCCGCTCGAATTTATATTCTACTCTCGAATTCTGATATCGACAAATATTATTCAAGTACAGAAGCAAATTAGAAATTTATTTCGAAAAGGAAAACAGCAGTTTGTAGCAAACATGAAGATTGATGTAAGTATATGTAATGTATATGTATATACATACATATATTCATATACATGTAGATATGTACATTAATTATAGATATATTTTAAACTAAAATTGTTGCGTTTGTGTCACACGAGGTCGCTATCGATTCTAAATGAAATGATATAATTTCCTCGTTAGTATAGATTGTAGAGGCATTAGCGAAAAGCATAGTCAAGCGCCTAATTCTCTGTGACAAGACTTCGCAATTATGTTCCCAGTTTCAAGGAAGCATAGGTGGGAAAATCGACGAAAGGAAACTGAGGAACGTTAACGGCTTGAAATGAGCACCTAACAATGCGACAAGGAAGATGTACGCACCCAAAACCGTTAATATCATTTGTGCATCCATTATCGTAAACTACTCTTACTCTAAAGATATAGTGAAAACTTGAAAGAATAACGGTAGCCATTAAATTCATATTTTAAAAATCGACAACTGTACTGCAATGTTATATCAATAAAAATATTTAAAATTTTGAAAATGTATTTTATTACCTATATATTTTATACTTTATGTGTTACAGAATTGTAAATATATTTACATATTTCGAGAACTTTATTCCAAAACAAATAAATAAAAAAGGCCAATACGAAGTTATAATTCTTGATATCTAATATTTTTATATATAAATTCTAAATACACATCTCTCTTTCTCTTGTTATATAAACTGCACTTGTTATATCAAACTTGAAACCCAATCATATATAAATTGAAGCAGAGATAATATCACAATTAAATTGATCTCGTCGATAATGATATTATTAGTATCTTAAAATACTGTGTGTGCGTGCGCGTGTGCGCGCGCGCGCGCGCGTGTGTGTGTGTGTGTATAAAGGGTATTCCAAAAAAGTCGGGACAGCTGAACATCTCGGAAAATATAAATTTTACAGAAAAGTGTTTCAGACAAAAGTTGTAGAGTTCAAAAAGATTTATTCACTGATCTTATCAGTTTGATCTTGGGTGGCGTCGCCAAGATCAAGATTATATCAACTTTTTTTTAATGGCATATCCTATTTTTCATTCCAGAATCACTAGCAGGTGTCGACAGCTTTCCAAAATGCTGTAAGAAAATATTTCTTCATCAAATACTTTTTGAGTTATGTTTGAAAGTTACAGTACCATCGGCATTGGCATTATATAGGATGTTCGATTGACGGCTAGAACCTATTAAATATTGTTCAGGATCATAACTTGGATAATATTTGTCAAGATCAAGGCCATTGGAGATTATACGTTTTAGTTTCATTGTTACGTTAAAAATGAATGTTTAGTTCAAAAATAAAAATAAGAGGTATAACCTTCAATGGCCTTGATCTTAACCAATATTATCCAGGACATGATCCTGAACAACATTCAAGAGGTTTAACCATCGCGCGTCGATCGGACACCTTGTTTAATGCTAATGCCGGCGGTATATGACTTTCAAGCATCATAACTCGAAAAGTACTTTATGAAAAATAACTTTATTGTAGTATTTTGAAAAGCTCTTGACACCAGCTATTAGATTCTAAAATTAAAAGTGAGGTGTCCCGTTAAAAAAAATGATGTGATCTCGACCTGACCTTGGCAACGCCACCAAAAATCGAACTGATAAGATCAGTAAATAGATCTTTTTGATCCCTATAACTTCTGTCTGAAACACTTTTCTGTAACACTTATATTTTCCGATATATTCAGGTATCCCAATCTTTTTAAGATACCCTGTATATAATATTTATTGAGAAAAATATTATCTCAATCAGGTAATCGAATTTACACATAAAAATATTATTATAGACACCAAGATCTATACCAAGCCTCGACAGTACTGGCAGTTTCCTTAACATTTGATTTAGTCATATAGTGATCTAGATTAATTTATTATTCCAAAAATTGTAAAGGTAAAATAATCCAAATAGTTAATACTTATAGAAAAATAAATATAGGGACAAAATAGATTTACAGATTAAATGTAATTGTACACATTGTGCATGTTGTATAAGTGTTGTGTAAGTAGGTATAAAAATATAATACACATACGCAAATAAAATTGTCTTGTTAAATTTAAGTGTTTCCATAATTCTTTCTTCTTTAAATTCTTATTTTTAACGTAAAATTTAACTTATAAATCTTATTTAATATACCTAATTCTAAAAATTGATTTGTACCTTTATGTCTTATATTGTATGAATCAAGATCCATATTTAAATCAGTTGATGAGCAAATTATTTCCAGTTCAAGGCAAATTTTGGCAATCATTTCTGAATAGCTTCACATTTGCTGAGATCATCATTGCGAGAATCGACCGAACTTCGCACTAGTACGTGGAGAGATGATAAAATAATAGAGATGTGCAAAGTTTTGTGCTGAATTTGGAAAAGAGTAGTTTCTCAGAGAAGAGTACCATTTTCATTTTAGATAAATCACAAAATATTAATGTATGTGCAGAAATGCACAGTAATATTGCCAGAATTAGAGTCTGACAAAAAATGTAAAGTTGAGGCTAATTATTTTTAAATAACAACCTAAACTTCATAGAAGAGTAGAAAACGCGCACGCGGCAAAGAAAAATTATACAATATATATATACATACCTAATTTCTATATATTTATTTATTATTATATAAATATACATTATATGCAGTATATGTGTATTGTATGTATATAAAATATTGTATGTATACAATTTATCAATTATTAAAATATACTATTTTTATTTGCTAACTTTATCAAGATCTAAAAATTATGATGTCCTGAAGAAACATTCCTTAGAACCTCAGAAAGTAAAATAAATGTTTCGTTAAATCTTGAATAAGACGTTTATTAACAGAATGTTAAGAGATCTTTTCCTTTCTCGGAGAAAAGAATGCTAATTGAGGACCACGCCCGTCCGGATAATTCAGATTTAAACGTGGCAACGTCGCGGCGGCATAGCCACCCCCATATAGGGGGTGGCAATTTAATAAACGCGTGCTCACGGTACTCACGTGACCCCAGGAATTCCTATGAAAGAGGCTACTTTGCCTCGTTTCCCTCACACTTTACCTCACTTTACTTCCATCCTAATTCGTTAGGTCCAGTCTTCTTTAGCAATCAATATGTAGAAGACTTTTCATATCCTTCATACAAAACGTATTTCTTCCTCCTTGCCTTTCTTTAGAAAAATTGCAATAGGTATTGTACAATTGTTATTATAAATATTATTTTTACAAATCGATTTCAATTATATTACATTTTCTATAGAATAAATATTATATTGTTCAACATTTAGCAATTTGTAAATAACTAATGTACAAAGTACAAAAATATGAAAAATTTTCTCACTATACTTGTAATATAATAAAAATTAATAAAAAAAGAAGTATAATACATATAAGATAAGATAATATTGTGCATAATATAAAAATGAGAAATAGTCATTAAAGCTTTTTCAAGGAAAAAGCTGCTTTCTTGAAAGAAATTAGAAAATTAGAATCACTGTTTTAAAATAGAAGATAAAACTCAAAATTAGGATATGTGAACTACACATGACGTCAAAAATTCCAGAGAAAGAGTAAGAATTTCAACAAGCGAAGCTTTATTTTTATCAAAAATCCTAAGACATTTTCTATGTTGGATAACATCAAGCGATGTACAAGCGTGGAAATATGGGCACTTCCGGAGCTTTCGCTTGATGTGTACATATACTTTGCAACGACATGCGTAACTGGAAACGGGAATATTCAGACGAATATAGTCGCGAGGAGTTGCCTGTTGAGACGCGAGTTAATTTCGTTGTGTACATATTTGTACGAAGGATGAGAGTCCACGGATGGATAACGCTTGAAGTTACACGCGATCGTATCTGAATATTTCGCCACAGAAGTACATCATGGGAAGGAAAAAGGATTAAAATTTTTTTCAAGATACTCAAAGTAAATTTAAGCAAGATATTTTATTACAGATTATTAAATTACATTTTTACACTGGACTAACAGATTGCATTGGATTTTATTGCTCTAGATGATATCTACTAAACTATATTATTAGGGAACTAATAAATTATATTAGGTTGCGCAGGAACAGGAAGCAGAGAATAATAATTTCAACTTATCAGAAACTGTGTATTCCAGTATATGGTTTCTGATAGATTGAAATTCTCAAATATCCCCTGTTCCTTTGTACGTAGCCTCTCAT
>NW_017305392.1:153215-154129 GCF_001594115.1 Trachymyrmex septentrionalis | reverse complement strand
CAGGAACAGGAAGCAGAGAATAATAATTTCAACTTATCAGAAACTGTGTATTCCAGTATATGGTTTCTGATAGATTGAAATTCTCAAATATTCTCTGTTCCCTATTCCTTTGTGCGTAGCCTCTCACATAATTTATAAGCATTTTCGAATTAAACCTTCATTTGTTCTAATTCATATTTTTCGATATCTGGAATTGCTTAAATCTTAAATCTCTTTACTTTCATACCTATTGTCGACCAAAGGACACTCGCGTATCAATGACATCTATGTCGACACGTCAAGTATCCAGGCAGCGCGAATATTCCGCGAAATGCTAGGAACGTATTTCACGTACCGGAACCGCCTTTGCCCTGCCACCCCCCCCTCTCTCTCTCTCTCTCTCTCTCTCTCCTAAACCCCTTTCCATTCGTGCTGCCATTTTCCCCCAGTGAACAATTTCGCACGTACCGTTGAGTGTACTAGCCTCTGAACGTTTTACGGCACTTGCTTTATATGTATCCGTGCGTTTTTATCACCGGCCATTTTTATGTTTTCATGCTCGCGCGCGCGGGTATGAGATCAAAGTTTCTCTTCGAATTAAAAAAAAAAAATAAAAAAAGGAAAATCGCAATAACGACAAGGGTAAAAAAGAATCTTAAATTCGTATCTTTTACCCTTTCTATTCATCATTTCATTCTTGTCCTCCATCCCTCTACTCTTATTTAAGCAATAAACAGACTAATAAATTAAGAAATTAGATATACAAGTACAGTTTGGCTCTTTGAAAGTCCCATTCAACCTTATAAAAGTTATAATCTATATAATATCTATGTATCGCGATAAAGTGTTATTATTAACTAAACATAGAAGTGATGCGCAACAACTTTTATGAAATTTAAAACGAATAATAATTAATAACTTGTTTATAAAATTAA
>NW_017305392.1:146423-153115 GCF_001594115.1 Trachymyrmex septentrionalis | reverse complement strand
TTGTTTTTAACAAAATAAAAAAGGGATATAAAATAATAAATAATTTCTATTACTATTATTTTAAAAATCGTTTCTTCCTCTACTTTTTTCCTTGATAAATATACTTTTTTTACAGAGACTTTTCGTTCATTACGGAGAATCAACAAAAAGCAGTGGTCCTAAAGAGCGGAACAAGGAAACATTCGACGACGAGTAGTCAGGTCTTCGCCATATTGCTGGTGCACGTGCACGACACAGAACTGCGGCGGAACTAGCGAGCCGAAAGTATAACCATAAATTTCAAACGGTTAATATACCGAAGGTGCACCATGTCTCCGTATGGGATTTCTTTTGCGTCGTTCTCTTTTTCTCATTGCCTGCGGGGACCGATAGCAATAGAGAAGGTCAAGCGAATTACGAAGTACGAATAAAGCGAGTGAGTATGATTGCGTTATGTACAATACTTTCAATTGTACTGTTATTTGAAAAGTCCGCTTGTATTTTCGTAACAATGTGGAAAATTGGATTAATCGTCGATATATGTGGACCCCATATATCAAGTCCTCAGAAAACTTCACCTTTATAGAAACTTTTTACACTTTGTTGAATTTTTTAATTAGATATTTCGGTGACTCTCTCCTCTCTTACTTCTAATAAGCAATACATGTACGTACATGTAAATCCTGATGTGAGAATTAATACAACGAACCTAAAAAGTGTCGTATTAAAAAAAAAAAACAAACCTTCTATATTTTATTTCTACAGATAATTTTGCATTAAAAAAATATTCTTCTAAATTGTTACAGATGTGTGTGTGTGTGCGTGTGTTATAGAATAAAATATAACTTTATATAAAATCGTATCACACAATTTTATCATAATATCCTAATTCTTTCAAGTCTGCTCTTTTATTTCACTTCCCACATGGCTGACTTCTAACTACTGGAACTATAAATTTTGCAAAACAGAATTTTCACTATTTCTTATGTCACAAGGGCGCTGAAATTCGCACTCGCTTCTCTTATTTTGCGGTGGTTGAAAATCGCGCTTTACGTTTATTCGCTGGCGAAGCTAGCTGTTCGGTCAACGTGGTTTTCCGCGTCGGTGAGGAAATTTCATTCGAGCTTCGAAATAACACAGTGTCCCCGGATACTAGTCCGCTGGGGGTGTCGGTTTGCGGTTTTTGCAACGCAAGTAGCCGCTCGTCTTCTTTGCCTCGTAATCCGCTTGACTTCCTCCCTCCACCATTTTCCGACCGATCCAAGCATTGGGAAATCACCTGAGACTTGTTACAAGAAATGTTGCGAAGCTCCTAATGTAATCTAGTTAGCGGTTGATGGCTGTCCAATAGCATTCCTGGATCTTTCTCAGAAATCCCTATAAGAAGACGAATTTCTCTTGACAAATATTTAAGGGATCCGATACTTTCCATAAAATTAAAGATGAAAAAAAGTTATGAAAAATAAAAAAATGCAGTCATCTTTTAATGAGATATTGACTCTGAAAATATATTTTAATAAAGGTTTGTATAACATAGGAATATTTGGAACATGATGCGGCTCGAGAGATGTTATCGCGCTACACCGGCCCTTTATATAAATCTAGGATATAATCAAGCATAGGGATCGCTAATCCCTCGTTTTCGCAAACTGCGCTTTGCAGCTTCTCTGGAGAAGGTTGCGGTGATTACAGGGACTGTAATTAATTTAGCGAAGCATAATGAAGCGCAAGGCGTAATAGTAACGCGAGCCGAAAACAGGCGCGTTAAGCCGACGGGATTTAATCATGTGATTATGTAACGTGACAAAAGCATCTTCGTGTTGTATCGTCCAAGTTCGCGAATTGCCGTTTGCGAGACATCTCATGGCTGCTGCAAACAGAATCCTATTTGGATTCCGTCAATGTAGACTTATTCCCTAGGCCGGGAACGTCGTTACACAGGAACACCTGACGTGACACCGTTAATGACTTCTGAGAGAACTCTTCAACAATCTGTAGCCGCAATGATGTGCACACGTACTTCGACTGTATAACAAGTCGTCACGCTGGAATTTTGAATTCACTAGGAGAATTTTGAAGATCGTGAAAATGCCCGAGATGCGAATGTACATATATTTTACAAGTTCTTTATGAGCACCTCGTGCATTTGTAATTACTTTCTAAAAGTGATAAATTATAATAATTTGATTAGACAGACGAAGACTTTAAATAAGATACCATCTACAATACTTCATTAACATTATTGAAGTTACAAAAGTTCGCTTTGTAACAGTTTGAAAGTTGGAAATTTAACTTCCTAAGAAGTCGGTACTCGTAATAATGCACCGGTAATGATAAGGTTATAATTTAAAGAGTATGACCACGTCAAAGTATAACTTTATTATTCGCGCATTCGTCAATATATAATAAGAAACGCGATCTAATAAAATGTAATAAAGAAATGAGAGAAGAGGAGAAAAGACGAATACATTTATATGAAAATAATATAATTATATAATAATTATATTATTATCTATACATATAATAATAATGCAATAAACCCAAGCAATACAGAAAAACGAAGACAGAGAGTGCTCGCCTCTTTTGGATTCTAATTGCTTGAGAACTTTTAATTTCTTCAATTTTCTTCTTGTATCTTCGAATTAATCTTTTCTCAGAAAACGAACTTACAGAAGACAAACTATCCATTTTTAAATCTTGATATTATAAAATGCTTGAAAACTTTAAGTCTTCAAAAGTATTTGAATTTTTAAATCCTTTAAATTACTGAATCTCTAAAGGATTTAAAGATCCCGGAATTTCGGAAACCTAGGGGTTTATGTGCGAATTATTCTCACATTTATCTAATTTTATAGATTATTACATCCCTAGTTGTCGTATTCGAAAGGTCGTTTCCGTATTCGAGAAAAGGCACTCAATTCTTGAAGACACTCGTCGATCTCCATTGAAAGCGACTCACTTCTCCACACGTCCCTCGGGGGATATTAGCCGATAAATTTTCAAGGGACTGCCAGATATGCCGCTCGGTAATTTAAAAGCAATCGGACGGCTTCATCTGTCGGGAAAGGTGTCGGAACGCCGCTGGAGCTTCTAACTGCTGCAAAGGCAGCGACGAAGGTGGAGGACAGAAAAGGGCGAAAAGAAAAGGGAAAAATCAGCCGCAGGAACGACGCACTTCCATCGCGTTAATGGAGCCACGGCTGTCTTCACACTGAAGGGAACTCTCAATCCTCGCGCGTTGAAAATCTTTACGATGAGGGTATTTCTCTAAAGAGCAAGGAAGATTCAATACCATTCGCTCAGAAGTTACATGCCAGTAGTTATTATCTGCTGAGAAATACATAAGAAATATAAAGGAGTAAAGTATACGTATAAATGAATTTAATCACGTATACATATACAGTATGGTTAATTTTAATGATATCAGATACAATCTAACCACAAATTATGAATCTGTTAACTCAGCAATTTATAATTTTGAAACTATTAATATTTCGTGATTGATATAACCACTGTTCCATCAATGTGGTTAAATGTATGATCGAAAATAGCCACGATAGTCTGAAATATATTATATGGAGGTGAGCTGTCACCGAGCTGACAAAATGTGCAATTATTCGAGGTCGATTAAACAGTATAATTTGCAAGAAAAGTGCAAATATTTAAGCACAATTAATTAAATTTAATATAAATATTGAAACGCATCAAATTTATTATTTAAAACTGCATAAAAGCATTTTATGTTTTAACTCTACCGCAGAAACAATGGCATTCCACTGATATAAGTGGGAGAAGCTCTGGTGAATTTCTTCTCCAGAATAGCGGCACGTGCACTTTTCGTTCCTCTTCCCACCGTCATTACTGATGTTCTCTACTTCGGAAAGCGCGTCTGGATTATCCTTGGGAGCATGCCACCTTCTTAGACTAACAACTTGAATTCTGCTTTCATGCTTGCAATATGAATCAAAACGCTAAATTTATTGAATCTTTTTAACTTAATAATTCACCGTAAAGTAGCATATGTATCAATTGAAGATTACAAATTTTTATTTTATTTAAGTATTGCAAAAGTCGTATAAACTTCAAACTTATGTATAGTCATATTTGGTCGAGATAGAAAAGACGATGAAGATGAAGAGCTCTCTGTAGTATATAAATCTCTTTTTTTTTCTCTACTCTTCGAAAGAAGACGTTTAAATTCCTTAGGATTCGTTCTCTCGTACGAACTGAATTTAATTGAATGCTCTTATGAGAAAAATGGAGAAAACATCCTATACATTTAATACTCACTTTTTAAGCATCATATAATAAATCTAAACTGTTTAATTAAATATTTACAGAATTAATATTATTATTTCTCATGGAAATAGTCATTAATGTAACGCATTATTAATATCATATTTTTAAAATGCATATGTAAGAAGTTATATAAAATACAAACTATTATAATGCATGATTATATAGCTTGTCAATAATAAAATATCAATATTTTAATTATTTACATTCATTACTGTAAAAATGTTAGATGAATTATTTTATGATTTTTCTTCAGTGAATTTTCTCCGAAAAGTATATACTTTCTCATTATATAATTTGTCCGTGTAATGTTCAATAAAAAATTAAACGAACGTTTTAAACTATTGCACTACATACATATCCGTATCATAAGTTATATAGGTGTATTTACACTATACATTTTTTGTCAGCTCGTTGCAAGACCGTGAAATAATTAATAAAATACGAGGTGCAATAGCGCGAACAAAGCAACGTTATAACAGCCACGAAAATTCGTACTGCGAATGACATTGTGCGTGTAGAAAGCCGACGTGGGGTATGATAAAAAAAACAAGCGAAAAAAAGGAAGATGAAAGGTGCACGAGTAAAGCTGAACTACAACGTGCTACGTTGAAAAGTTTTAGACAGTAAAATTTGGTTGGAAAACGACAATAAATCCGCCCAACGAACATCCTGTATATTAATTTTGATGAATAAAATAATTTAGATAAATTAAAACAAATACATCATTACATATTAATCATGTTTCATTATGTCGTTACATAGCTAGATTAATTGAATCATCGATTCACTAATGACAAAAACTTTTAATTATTTCAATTACAATAATCGTTGACATTTCTATATTTCTAACCCTTCGATAATACCTTAATATCGCAATATAGCACTGTATTAATTTTTCTCAAATATCATTGCAGACATATAATATGTCGATAAATATATTTTAAAAAATTAATGTATGAAAATAAATGTGAATGTACTCATTAAATAAAAATTACTAAAACGAACTAAGAAAAGATTTTCTGATTGTTCATATTCGATTCTACCGTGAATGTTTATAAGTGCGTACACACATGGACACGAACGCGCGCAAAATTTTTACAAGGGATTTCGTGACTTCCATGAAGATTCGTATCGTCTTGACAAATAACTAAATGGATCTCTCTAGAGCATATAACTTGTATTCGCAGCGAATTCTTTGTCTCTTTCGTGCCATATCTTTTTCACTCAATTCTCTTTTTTCTTTTTACTCTCCATTTCTTCGTTTATGTAGTACACTCGAAAAGTTCGAGTTCATAACTTTAGCCTTCCGCCGCGCCGGGTAGGTAGGTGGCGAATCCTTCTTTGCCTCCGTTCCGGAGAGATTTATCTGAATTTCCTGTTGGATTATAATCAAGGAAACGCGGCCGAGTTTTCATTTTTAACAATGCATTATTCATAATTGAAACCACGTCGCCAACGCCACCACCGTTTCTCGCGATCTCACCCCTTCGTTATCCGCGCTACCATTTATCAACGGTTGCTGTTTAATAACATCCTCACTAGGTGCTTAATTATGTCATGACAGTGCAAGCGACAGAATGTTGACTTTCATAACCTTGTTCACGGCTCACTGCTTTTGTCGAAAGTGGCTTTTCGTCACCAAGATAATTTCACGACTACACGCGAGTTCGAGACTTTAACTATTTCTAATTGAAATCATGATTCGCAAGTTCTATCTTACTTATGATGAAGTACATTGATATTATAGAACTGACAATGACAGAACAATCAAAAGTCTGATTCGACTCGATTTTTTTCACAATTAATAAATCACAGTGATTATAAAATAAAAAATTCATTGTCAAATTAGCTTCAGAGGCAATTTTCAATTAGAAAATACTAAAAATATACGCCGCTCAAAAGTTTCAATACATCTTATGTTTTGATTTACAATTCTATTTTTCATTTTTATAAAGCATGATATTATATAATACAATATACTCTCTTATATTTTTAGTTGTAAAAATACTCAAATTGCCGAATCGCAAATTGCCGAAAAATAATTAAAAACGAAAATTATAAGTTTTCTGAATTAGACAAATATTATACATGTATCGGTTGAAAAAAATATCAATTTCAAATTTTGCTAAACACCAATAAACATTTAGATACTAAAGACTAATAATAAGAAAATAAAAACAATACATACTCTCGCAGAAATTAAGCGCCAGATTAAACATAAGTTTTTAATTAAGACACTTGAAAAATTTATACATGTATTGACAAAATACTAAGAGTTTGATTTCTGTTATCAAAACCCAAGCTTAAAAAATCTGAGAAAAAAAATTTTTTCAGATATAATACTTAGATTTAAAATTTATGTATTTTATAGAATATTTTATTTAAATATACAATTAAATTTTAGTAAAAATATA
>NW_017305392.1:135524-146323 GCF_001594115.1 Trachymyrmex septentrionalis | reverse complement strand
ATATATATATATATATAGTGTGTGTGTGTGTGTGTGTGTGTGTGTGTGTGTGTGTGTGTGTGTGTGTGTGTGTGTATGGTGTGTGCATATATACAGGGTGTTTAATAAGTAATGATAAAACTCTCGCATAGGAATAGAGCGGCCTAAACGTAGTCGAAAAATCCTCTATGATTTTACAATTTTCATATTAATTAACAAGATATTGATTATTAAAAATCGCCGAATATTGGTTTTCAATATTTCAATAATTTTTTACTTAAGTACTATTAACTTTGCAAAAAAAACAGCAAGTAATAAAAATTGTTTATTTTCTTCTCATAAAGCTCTGAGAATTTTTTCAGAATTTTTTAATACCGCATTTTCTCACGTTGGTAAAAGTGGTTGCCAATATAAAAAAATGCAGTACTAAAAAAAGTTGATAAAAAATTCTTAAAGCTCTATGAAAAGGAAATAAATAATTTTTGTCTCTTGTTGTTTTTCTGTAAACTTGATAGTACTCGAGTAAAAAATTATTGAAAACCAATATTTAATCATTTTTAATTGATATCTTGTTATAATAATTATTGTGAAAATTGCAAAATTGTAAAGAACTTTTCGACTTAGTTTAGTCTGCTCTATCCCTATGCGAGAGATTTATCAAACATCCTGTATTATTCTTACTGTAATAAACAAACAACACCTATGTTGCTGCATATTCACACACATGCGCGCGCGCGAGAAAGAGAGAGAGAGAGAGAGAGAGAGAGACCAACTTCACGTTGTTCATAATTAGAATTTCTCCTCTCATACTCGCGTAAAAGTAATGAAATAATTACATTTCAGCATTTAAACGATACCGTGATCGTATGTATTTGAGATGTACAAATGTGCGGTACAAATGCCAGGATAAGTCGTTAATACACCTTGTAATTCCAACGAATCAATTGTTCGACTGCACGTAGCGCACGTTGAACGTTGTGCACGTGGGTGATAGCGAATCGCGTGCCGTCAAATGATTAGGTCGAATCAGAGGGTCGACCAGCTTGGTGTGCGATGCTGGTTAGGGATTTGGAAAGAGGAAAGGTCCAAATTCAGCCGAACCGACTGACAGCTTACTCACTTTATCCGGCTGGAATTACGAGCCAGCATACGACTTGCTGTAATCAGAACACTTAAATCTTTCTCTCTTTCTTCCTTTTCAGACAATTCTCTCCATTTCTTTCTCCCTATAGAAAAATTCCAAAGATTACTGTTATTTATCCCCTTGTACTGCTTTATCTTGTATGTATTACTTACCAAACTTAAATCATTGTTTCCTTTCTGCACTATATTCTTATAATATCTACATTCTTATAACACCTACGTATTATTATTTTTATCTAGATTACAACATATTAAATGTTTCACAAATTCGAAGGAGGACACGTCTCTGTAAGTTTTCATGTAAGATATTATATAAGACATTACTTACATATAAGACAATACTTATAACAAACATTTTCCAGTTAAAGATTGGAAGAACTTTATTTTGACATATACGTTGTAAATCTTCAAAGGCTAAAAATCTAAATGCATCTCAATTACTAATTGCGTGTAAAAAAATTTTTAAAGTGCCGAGATCGAGCGTTATACATAGCAAAGATATCGTAGGCGGTCGTGAAGAAACTACCAAGTTTGCAAGATCAACTAAAGTACTAAGGTGGTTGCGCGGAAGCCGGCGCGGGCGGGCCGAGAATACGAAACGCGGTAGTAAAAGCAAAATAAAACGGTTTTATCCGTGCTTGCGTAGCTTTAAATTATATGAGAGCGGTGAGAGAAGAGTGTAAACGTGAACACTCTCATCGCTCGTTTTCATATTCTCTTGAGTATTTATAACATTTTCCTGGATTGCTTTAATTTGAATCCACGTTTTTCATAGTTCCTAAGATATATATAAAGATTAGGGCTTCTCTTTAAATATTCGGATATCCGAAATCGATTCCGATCCGAGAACTCAAAACCGGATTATTCGGGTAATTCGGATATCTGAATTATTCGGATATCCTAAATTCAGATTCAGGATTTAGATCCATGTTCAGAAAGAAAGGAAACCTCGATGTATTTAATGAATTTTAACATAAGTTATTAATTTTTTAATAAAAATTGAATTCTGATTCACATATATAATTGAAAAAAAATAAAATTAAAAATATAAACATACATATATAGATTCATACAGAATTATACACGCAGATTAAATAAGTGTGTAATATAATGACTTGAATGTACACTCAATCCGAATTAATGCATTTAACCGAATTCGCTATAAGTTTGCTATAAATCCAAAACCAAATCTGAGAATCGGATCTGGGTTTGATTTTTACTATGCGGATCTCAGATTCGGATATCTTAGAAAATTCGAATCTCCGAATAACCCGAATTTGAAGCATCACATTTATTCATAATTGAGATAAATGGATATCTGGATCGTTTTAAATCCGAATCAATCTCGAAACCCTAATATAGATATATACAGTAAGCGCAAAAAGTATTCGTACAGAAAAAATATTTTAAAAAATCTTATTTTTAATAGTAATAATAAACGATATCCAGCGAGAAATGACTCATCAAATTGATGTCGAATCAATATTGATACGATGATTTTGACGTCCATTCCACCAATTTGACGTCAATTCATTTCTTGCTGGGTAATTAACAATTTATTCATAAAGAATGAAATAGAGTGTATGTTTCTCAAAAGTGTATATACCAAAAAGATGTGTATTAGTTATAGAAAATATATTATATTGAAAATATGCAAAAATTAAAAATTCTATTGTTTAAATGCTCAAAAATTCATGTATACTTCATTGCTTTAAATAATTCGATCTTGAATTACTAATATACATTATATATATATATATATATATATATATATATATATACATATATATACTTGTAGTCTTTTCGAATTGCGCGCCGAATTGTTTTCCCGGATTTATACGCAATTAAAACTACTCTAGTAATCGCGAAATAAATTGACAAGCAATTTTAATAATTTGATGCTACCATCAATTTTAGTTTGTAATGTGGTATATATGCAAGTATATATTAGTAATTCGAGATTGAATTATTTAAAGCAATAAAGATCCAGCTTCGACCGTAATAGGCATTTTAAATTTCTAGTATTAATTGTGTTTCTCACATATGCGATCTAAAATAAAGATTCTTAATAATATTGTTTGTTAACTAATGTTTATCTTCTACAAATAAGATTTTTTTTATTAAAAAAATTGCCTTGTACGAATACTTTTTGCATTTACTGTATATAGTATCTTGAAATTCAAAATATCAAAATAAAGTAAAATTTTCAAGTGTAAAAGAATATCATCATGTATTGCTTAAAAAAATATTAAAATGTTAGAAATTTATGTATCGAAAAAATGAAAGAAATGTATTAAATTTAGCACATTCTTTTTAATTATTGTAATATATGTCAAAAATTTGTAAAATCAAAATTTCTATTAAAACATTAATAATTTAGATATTATCTAGGTATAGAGAAACATTAGAGAAACAATATAATTTACGCGTCTTAATTAATATAATACCGTTAATATAAAATATACAATAGACAAGAAGGGGGAGAGGGAATATCTGCTTGGAATTTTTTAGAAATATTTCGTAAAATGTGATAAGAAAAGAAGAAACTAAAGAAATTTGTTAAATCAAATTCGCATTATCGCATTTTACGGAATCGGCTGTTAACGCACCGTCGGCGAAAGAAAATAAGCAATCGCTCGGGCAAATGGAATTGCTTGATTGTCGCAGCTGCGACTTTGTCAGCCGGCAAGCAGTTTCTCTGAAAGGAAAGGAGCTTTTCTCGCAGAACAAAGTGCAAAAGCGCTAAATACATTTGGATCCGTGAAAAGGAACATTCTAGAGCTTTCTCGTGCAGCGTCTGGTGCCCCGTGGGACGTGCGACAGGCGCCGGAGAAAAATTGAGGATTAAAATGTTTACTCGAGAAACAACGCGGGAACGTATAAAACATCGGGACAAATTTATTACGGCCACTTCCGACCCTTTCGAATAATGAAGCGCAATCCCATCACACCGGGAATCTCTTTACTTCGTAAGTACGAAACGATATTAAATAATGTGCCAAAAATAGTTCGTTTTATTCCCACAGAAAATTCAAGTAACTTTCTGTAGATAATATAATAGATGAATTAAAATTAACACAATGTACTAAATACTGATTTCTGTCAGTCTTTTAAAATAAACTTATATATATATACTTGGAATATGTATGTAAATTATAACTCTGAACAATTACATTTACAATATAGATAGTAAGTGAAAATTAAAATTAAGATTACAACATGTAGTAATTTAAATATTTATTCTAAAGGAATAGTGTTACAAATATTTATTTAAAATAATACTTCGGAAAATATACAATCTTTTCTGTTGTTATGCAAAAAATTTATAATATACGTAATCTTTTTGCACAAAATTTTATTATGTAACAACTACTATCTATAGTATATCGGTACTGCTCATTTGCTAAGCTGTAACTACTTCAAGGCACTGCATCAATGCTGCGCACGTTTACTTTATTTAGAATCTTTCGGACGTGACCAATTATGGCGCTTCTATAATATCGTTCTCTCAATTACCATAGATCCCACGGACAGTGGTAATCGATACTAACGGAAATTTCTTGAAGATCATATGAAGCGAATTTCACTTCATTCTTATTACTGCTAATACATAAAGCCGCGAACAAGCCTTCGTTAACTCGGCCGTACAGCCATTCTCAGCTCTAATTGTGTAACGCGCTTAAAGCCAGATTCACCCAGATGGAGTTACCAACGTTGGTAATCCCACCTCAATGGTCAAATCCTGGCAATGTCGCAGGCTTCGCTAATCTGTTCCCAAGCTGCGAAACGCGTTCACACCGAATGACAATGACGCAGCTAGCTAATAATGCAAAGATACACATCTGCGCACATATTCATATCTAGACATATTTAGCATAATGTTTCCTCCTTTCGGATGTATAATATAATATTAGATTGGTGCAAATGAAATGACCGTTTTTCTATATTGCTATTAAGAACAGTCATAACTTCGTTAAAAAAATGAGCAAAATTTTAATTTAAAAAAGGATTTTAAAAACTCTACTTCCAAAAACTTATTATATTTTTTCAGTTTATGTGAATTTGATAATTTTTACACATAGAAAACTATCTGAAAAAAATGAAAAAATTTCTTTTTATTTTATAGGTCTGTCACGAAAAAACCCCTCGAAAAAATCGAGAAAATTTTTGACTATCTATCTTGAAAAATTGAAGTTTTTCCAGCAAAATCGTTTTTTAATAATGTTCCTACGATCTTTTGTTCCTGAGTTATTCGCGGATTAAGTCAAAGAAGCATTCTAACTTTGATTGCTCATAACTCCGTTAAAAATCATTATATCGCAATAAAAAAATATAGATTTTTAAAGCTGAAACTTTGCTCTGTCGAATGATATAATCGCTAATTTTTTAAAAATATTCTAGAATATATTGGAATATATTATAATACGAAAAACGGTTCTTCCATCTGCATCAATCTAATATATAAATACGTTTCATATATATTAAAGGGAAAATTTGACCTTTACAATTGTAATCAAAACACCATCGCCTAATATATTACATTTTCTTTATAATTATACCAGGAGAATTGGATAGAAAAAACTTACATTGTTGCTACTGGAAGAGAGTCTGCAAATCGATCCATTTACTAACCTGAAAAGTAAAAGAAAATATTACAAGTTTGGAAAAATAACATTGATTTTTTGAATTAAAGAAAAAAGTCTTTTGAGACTCCTTAGTCCCTTACTACTTTCTCAGATTGTAATGCCAAAAGCAAAAAAATACATAATAAAAATAAGTTTTGCAAATTATATTCAAATAAAAATATTTTTTAATGAAATAGCATTTACGAACAATAAAATGGATTTATAAAAATTTCATGTTACAGGGAGAAATTAAATCATATTTATTTCTATATATTATTAATTTGATAGTTCGTCGTAACAGTAAACATAGCTTATTTCTTTTACGCACAATACATTTCCAGATACATAGTTACTTATTGATTATAACAAAACAAAAAGAAAGTTTTTGATATATTTTATAAATCCATTCTATACTAGTTATACATAAAACATATTTCCATATTAAAATATTTTACAAGAATTTTTTTTTTTTGTACTTTCTCGCTTTGGATGTCATAATCTGAGGTAATAGGTGATATAAGTAACCAGAAAATTTAAAACAGTATACAATACACATAAGTCATCTTAAAGCCATTAAATCATTTATAATGATTCTAACTTCTAAATAAAATTATAATATATTCCAAGTTTCCAAAACACACATATATTGAATTAGGGAAAAAGTCTTTTTACAAGTTAGTAAAAAAATCTTTTTCCATCAATATTTTTGTTAAAAATTGATTAAAATTTAAATTTTTTAAAAAGTAAGGATGCACTGGATTGTAAAATTACCGGATACCGAATATCAGATATCAGAACAAAATGTAACATCGGATATCCGGTATCGGATACCCGAGAAAGCAATTTCTTCGAGTCGAATATCCGACATTTTCCGGATATCCAATCGCATTCCGAGAAAGTATCTTCTAAAAAAAAAGCCTATAGATAAAAAGATTGTAATTTTATTGTACAACAATGTATAAGATATTATAGCATCATGAATATGCATACTTATTTCTAGAACATTTGTATAAGAAAAAATCAACAATTTAATGATATCAAAATTCAACAGACATATTCTCGTATACTAATGATATCCGACTATCCAGTTGAATAATAAAAAAAATACCAAATAATATCGGATACTTTCTGGATATCCTAAAGAAAGGATTTTAGAGTAACATCTCTTTCGAGTGGTTATTATATTTTTTTAATTTTGTGAATTTTGTAATTTTTACATAGAAAACTATGAGCTAAAAAAATTGAAAATTTTTTTACTTTATAGGTCTGTAGCGTACCCAAAAAAATTTGACAAAATTTTCGACTATCGTGAAAGCTTGAAACTTTCTCTACAAAATCATTTTTTTTTAATCTTCCTACGATTTTTTGTTCCTGGGTTACTCGTGGATTAAGTAAAAAGGAACATTCTGACTTTATTGCTCGTAACTCCGTTAAAAATCATCGTATCACAATTATAATAAAAATTACAGATTCTAAAAGCTGAAACATTACTCTATTAAGTAGTGTAATTGCCAATTTTTCAAAAATAGAATATAAGAATTATTAAAAATGTCTTTTTACCAACATGTAAAGGGACTTTTTTACACACACACACACACACATATATATATTATATGTTCTTTTATAAAAATAAAACATTTACGATGAGAAATGTTCAACTTGCTTTCTCTTGGCGCAGTCTCCTGCGCTAGATCTTCCTGCCAACGTCAATGTTCCCTAGAACTGAAGATAACTCACGCGTGAATAGAACATGACCATCCTATTCTCACCATCTTAAACCTAATTCGTACTATGGAAAACAGTCGGCGAACTTGAGCTTGTACCTGGAACGGACCTGAGAAGATCCACAAGAAGTTAATCTAGCGTCGTCGCTCAATAATGAGCGCATATCCGAAGCACTGAATTGATAAAGTAGAACGCGCCAAAAAGGTTCAGGACTTTCCTTTGGAGAGAAAGAAGCAAAACAACAGAGAGAGGGCTCAGATAAATTGTAGTTATCATCTCGCACTGGCGCCACTATCGAATATGCAATTAAAAAGTTTCATAACTAATTTCAATTTAATCGTATGACTCTTGCGCCGACTACTGCGTCCCTTTCTCTCCTCTCTCTCCCTTTCTTTCTCTTCTCTAAATCCGCCTTCTATTATATCTTCCAATATCTTGTTTCAAATTCGTTTGGTTTTTATTTCTCACAAATTTTCTTAAGTATATAAAACTGTAAAAGATTAGGTAGATACTATATGTTGTCTATAATTTCTTCAAGAATAATTAATGTAAGCAAAAAACAAATTTCCATTCTTATACGCACATGGAAAGAAGGAAAGGTTTTTTTAAATTTAGCTAGATACAGATTTGAAAATAATTTTGTTGAACTATCAAAATAATTATGTAGGATACTCAAGTTGATTACCAAAATATTAAATTATTGTTGTAGCATTGCTAATCATGCTTGAGTTTACTACATAATTATTTTTATAATCCAAAACAATTTATTTTCAAATCTGTATCTAGATAAATTTTTACATATTTCAGCAAAATCGTTCTTTCCGTGTATTATTTGGTTTATTGTGTATTATTTGTATTATTGTACATTTATAATTGTTTAAAAAATTGCTCGAACAAAAGAGGGAAGAATTATATATTTGCTTTACATAAAAGAATATGTCAATCGCTCATTATTATCTTTTTTTTATCACTAAATAAGAATGGCTTGTTAAACTAGGTCCTTCGGGCTAAATTAACACCGCACGAGTTAGGATAGTCTAAGCTGCCAACACGAATGAGAATTTCCATAACGACTAAGATTAGACTCACTCAAGCAGAAAATTTCTACGAACAGTGAGTGGATAAGCCGTATTAATAACAACAATAACGTTAATCGTTGATGTAAACCGTAATTATCCACAGTAACTTGTCCTTTCTCTTCCTTAAATAGAAACTAACAAGAAGAAATGCCAGCATAAAAAATTTGGTAAACTAAAATAGAGTAATCACATACATTTCCAATAATCATTTAAGTTAAAATTTAGCTTAATTTTAGTTTACTATACTTATTAATTTTACTAAAAGCAAATTAAATTGAATTATATATCGTAAGAAATGGTAAAAGAAATATGAAAAGAAATATAAAAGAAGTAGCATCAAAGATAATCAAAATAATTAAAATTCCTAAAGTTATATAGAAACATGAAGTTCTCTAAATGGATATAAAAAATATTACAACAGAAAATCTTAATTTTCAATTAGTTGTTACAATTATTGATCACACAGCGTGTTTAATCAAATTCAATTATTATAATATTTGCAAAACGAATGAAAACAAATTTGTGACAAACAAATTAATGAAACTTTCCAATTCTATGCAAATGATAAATAAATTTGGCATTTTCAAAGGACGAAATTTGCTCTTTAGAATAATATGGTATTCTAAATATAGTTAACAAACCGAAACAAGCATGACTAATCGAAAGTCGAGGTAAATTACATATGCATGAATTACGCTCGCGTATATTGACGATATATTATGTTTTCATAACATTTGTTTTGAACACGACTTATGGCAGCAGACATTATCATGCAAATTAGGTACATATATTTTGTAAATGATATTTTCCGCAATAATTGGTATGCATGTGTATATGATTTTAATAACATCAACATTTCATTTACAAACAAAAACAGATTTTATAGATTTCAATGTTTGTTTCGTCTTGATCAAACTTTAATATATTGCTAAATAAAAAAATAAAAGGATCTTAAATTTCCATTCTAAAAATTTTCTGAAGTAAAATTGATAGATCCTGGTGATCTTGTTCCTCCCCCTTCCCCTCCTCTCTCTCTCTCTCTCTCTCTCTCTCTCTCATAACCCTTTTGCTTTTAAAAGCGTTACGCTTTCAAACAAGGCCCCACTATTTTAACCCTCTAAACACAAAGTACCAGGTGCGGGAACTTTTATAAGAAGAAGTATCCTTTCGCTTGATGCGCGCTCTGAGAAAGGGTTGTAAGACGCAATGGTAAGGATAGGAGAAGAGGAAAGGTACACGAAGAAAAAGGATACTGCGTCCCACGTTGACACTCTTTAAAAACTTTCAACCCCAACTTTGTTGAAAAGCCCGCCTCTCTTTTCCGACCTCTGTCCTTTCTTCCTTGCTAGACGACAATCAACCTCTCACTCTTCCCTCCAAGTCTACCCTACTTGTCGGCATCCCTTATTCCGGCACAGCGAGTACATGCAATGAGAATGGGCTCGCGACAATGCAGCGTTTTAAATTAGAGCATAGCGTCAGGAAGTAGAAAGAAAAGATAGTATATTGAAGTAAGAGAGGTGAAAGAGCAAAAACGAAAAAGTATATGTTGAAAAAGAATAAAGGAACAGAGGTGGTGAACAAAATTACAGATTTTCACAAACCACGGAAGACAAGCGATTGAGAACGATCCCGGGAGAGAATGAAAACGATTAAATTCATAAGCGGGCTCGATGCGGCTTTGAGAGAAATTCCTGGTTTGGCCATTCCGCCCTCATACTCGTGCTCGCTTCCTATCATAGAGCGTAAGTAAATGCTCGATTCATGAATTCAAAGAGATTCCCTACTTGTACAAAATTCGAATTATGGATCTAATTTTATTTTATCTAATTTTATTTGGGTGTTTAGAATCTCTGTCTCGGAAATCATTTATTCTGAAACAGTTATTTTATCAATACATATTTTTTAGAACAATGATCTATTAAACGATACTTTTATTATCTACTTCTTATTTATTAAACAATATTTTCCTTATCTCTCAATTATGTCCTGTAGAGAACATATTTTATCCGTTTTAAACATTTTGTATATTCGCATAGGGTGTTAGTGCACATGAAAAAAAGAAAATAAGAAAACAAGCGTTCTTTAGAATCCCACCAAAAGCCTATTCAGGAAGTGGCAACACGAACGTAAAGGCGTGCCCTTTCCATTTTGTCACCGGATGTTATAGGGTCTCGTGAGTGAAATAACTTTCCATGCATACGTTAGCAGCCATGTTATGTGCAAAAAGAAGGCCAAAACGGTAAGT
>NW_017305392.1:134571-135424 GCF_001594115.1 Trachymyrmex septentrionalis | reverse complement strand
GAGAGAGAGAGAGAGAGAGAGAGAGAGAGAGAGAGAGAGAGAGAGAAGGAGAGAGCGGAAGAGTTATTTTGCCAAAGGCAAACATGATCACTTGTATACCAACAACGAATCAGAAGCAACCGGAACTTAGGTATAAAGTTAGTAGAAATTTTGTCTGCTTTACTGTTATTTTACCAATATTTTATTAGAAAATAATTATAAAAGAAAATTTTTATATCACAATTTTTTATATTTTTTATATTTTACATTTTGTAATAATAAATATTATTTATTCTAATTATATAGGTGTGTAAATAAGTTCCCGTAGTCAACTTAGATGCTAACACAACAGTGTATTTAAATTTCCGTGCTTAATTATTTTTCCATTAGCAAAATTAATCAATGCACAATATATTCGAAAGTTATAACAATTCACAGTTAGATAATTAATTGTATTTTTAGTTTAATTGAGAACAAACGCTAAAAAGATGCGCATTCATCATTGCATGCTTCACTATTTTTATCACGATAAAACTGATACTGAAGCAATCAGAATAATATAAATCGTGTTGTGAAACATTCTTTCACCGCGACATCTGTATACTGTCTGAAAAATGACAAAAATTGATGGATTCAAAAGGCAAATGCTTCGATTGAAATATTTATACCATTTTTTTTATATTAATAGATATATTTTTTTTTAATCGCCTGAAATTTATTTATACCCTTAATTGTTTACGTAAGTTTAACTCTATGAATAAATATGATTATATAAAAAATATATACCAATTACATTATTTAGATTAATTATTAGAAAGGTCAAAGCACAATATTGCTGAAACATCTAAAAGTTTAGCTAGATATAGATCTGAAA
>NW_017305392.1:118989-133852 GCF_001594115.1 Trachymyrmex septentrionalis | reverse complement strand
ATAATGTATAGGAAAATAGGATATGGAAAAAATAAATTTGATATATTATTTAACTTATTTTTATTTCAATATAATATTAAATATGAAATAATTATTTATATAATAGAGGAAAGTCCCCTATTATGAGATAAGCGCCTAATATGAGATAACAGCGTGTTGCTAAACTAATAAACGCTATCTATTGGTCCATCATGAATTTATTGCTTTTGGATTGAAAACTATTTAATGGAAAATTCATTATTAGACCGTTCCTGTAGTCATTGTAAAACAAGATTTTAGAATTCGGATGTCTTCAAGGTTCATTGAGATGAGCATTTAAACCTTGTTTATTTAATAAATAAATATTTGACAATAAATTCTTCATGTAATGATAGAGTAAGGTCGTACTAATATAAAAATACGGGATATGTTGAATTGTTTAATTACAGAAGTTAGACTTGATGATCGTAAAATCATAAGGCGTGGAAATCGTAATATGAGATATCCAGGGTATTCCTAATATGAAACAATCCATGCTCCTAGGTTATAATGAAAATAGTTGCTAAAGTATAAATGTTATTGTAATAATAAAAAGGACAATCGGAATGAACGTCGAGTGCCTATTTCTGCGATGCTTAATTCCAACTACCTGAAAAAGAGTTCTGGTATAATCTATCGCATTTTTCGCGCACGCTGACTATGTTTATTTTAGAAACATTAAATAAAGTTTTTTAATTGCAATATTGATATACTTTGCGTTTTATTATCGATTTCTCGGGGCATCTCATAATAGAAGCACAATTTTTTGACTTTTCGATTTGCTCACTTTTACATTTCTTTAATTTTCAAAAAAAAATGGAATTTGAATTAAATTTTATGTAACGTTATCTTAAGGCTTATTAAATTCCCTTCAAAATGACCTATTATTTTTTTTAATTCTGCTTATAGACTTCTAGCATTTACCCAAATAAACTCAGTATTTCTAATAAGAGCCTTTCCTCTAATACATGCTTAAATTTTGTAAAACTTTGAATTTTTTTTAATTTATTGATTCATATATTTCTTTTCTGTATTTAATTTATTAGTATATTGTCTCATACGTGAAAAAGTACAAAATTCAATTACTTGTGCCAATATTTTATCGCCATAACTTTTACATGGAAATGATAAGTCAGAAGTGTAAATATTCTCTATAATCATTTCATATACGTTTGAATAAAAACAATATTTTGAAAATATGAAATAAAAGTTTTCTAAATATCTAATTAAATAATACATTTTTATATTAGGATGTATTATGAGTTCTTTCGGACTGGCTCCTATTGACTCTTTTAACTTTAAATTAGTCAATAAAGCTGCTGGAAAAAGCTGGAAACTATATTTATTGTCAGTATTGTTTGTGATTTTTTAAATATGTCACATTTTACGGATTTAAGAATATGTTGAAATAAATATGTTATCTCGTTATATGATAAATAAAACAGTTATAAATAATTTCTAATTGATCATGATCCAACAAGCCTAATAGATTTGAATGTAATTCGTCTCCATTAGTCATATTATTTAACTTTTCTTTCAACTTTGTTAAAAACGTTTGATTATGGTGAGAATTATTATATAATCTTTTATATCCGAAAGAGTAACGGCTCGCGAGTGACACAGAGACAATTGTTGATCGGGAATGCTTAGTCGCCTAGTGCCATCTAGCGGTTTGCGCACATTAAGTAGCTACGATATAATGAGGTATATGGGAGAGTGTCAGAGGGCTGCTCTACACTGATGCGCCTGTATGAAAGGTATAAGCACGCTAATAATGATTTTTATTAGCGCTACAGTTCTCATTGGCAATTCCGCCCCTATATAATACTTACTAACGATTTACATGACACAAGATTACAAAAAAACAGAAAAGAATATATAAGCAGTTTTCTACCATTAAAATAAAAGATAGCTGATGTCCTTGTTTGTTTTTCAAGACATAACGCATATTTGTTTGACTTTTAAAGAGTTTCAGCGATCAGTAATATAAACGTGTTTCAACAATGGAATGTGTTACATTATCTACGTTTTGAAAAATATTTTATTTCAGTGTAATTAAATATATTATGCTTTCTATTATGTAAAACATCAGTATTTAGAATTTTAAATTGTTATGAACATCAATATTTTATGATTGGAGTTAATATAGTATAATTCTACATAATAATAGGATTACATAATTAATAACTTTATACTTAATTATTTTGTACTACAAGCACAGTATATACTGTAGCGCAACTCTCCTGATTTTATGTTGGCCAAAATGGAGTGCGCATGCGTGAAATAAGTAAGTTGTCCCATTTCATTTCCTCCTTTTTTATTGCTCTCTCTCTCTCTCTCCCTCTCTCTCCTCTCCCTCTCTCTCTGTCTCTCTCCCTCCTCCCTCCCTTCTCTCTCTCTCTCTATCTCTATCTATCAATCTATCTATCTAAATTTCAATATTCCACTTAAACATTTGTCTTTCAAGCATACATGGTTCAGAGTAAAAATTTAGAGGGAAGTATTACGTATTGTCCATTTGATGAAATGTTGTGTGAGAAATCTCGAGAGATTGGTTTAATTTTTGTGAAAAAGTGATAAAGTCAAAAAATGAACAAAAGTGTAACATAGAAAAGAAAGATTTCTTTTTATTTATTGTATTTTAAACTTATTTTTTGGACATATATGTATATAAATTACTTTTATTTTTAGTTTTCTTATAATATTTTTATAGATATAATTATATAATATTTCTTTATACAAATATACATTATACATTTTAAGTTAATTTAATATTTTTCCTAATTTTTCTATATTTTTTCTTTATTTTTCAATACATTTATAATTTATTTTTATTAATTTTCATAAAGTTTAAATTATTTCATTGCAATAGCAGGTTTGTTTGCGTCGCAATCTCTAATATGCTCTAATATGCTCCTACAATAGCTCTTACTCATTTCAACGCATTCATTGGAATGCGATGCGAATAAATCTATAGTGTTTTGCGAGGAATTTTAACAGACTGAAAAAAAGATGAAAAGAGAAAGAAGTTAGGTGGCAATGTTAGATAACTTACTTATTTCACGCACTCCTTTCCGTCACCATTAACATCAAAGGTACCGACAGAGAGTTGCGCTACTGTATATACTGTGCTACAAGTATAATGTTAGTAGGGACGCACGATACTGGATCGATACTACCAGTATCGATACTTTTGCGCCCAATGCGCGATATTTTGTATCGATACATGAAGGTCCAATATTACGACGGTCATCTTGAGATTGTCAATACTCAATTATCAACAGTCAATCAACAGTCGCGACTAATTTGCTTAAGCCCGACCTACATAAAGACGCAAAACACGGGTCACAGGTTGCAAAACTACAAACTAACCTAACATATTTTAATTGTGATATGATTGTAGCAGAAAGTTGGGTGAACTTCAACTTTCGCGTCTTGCGACTTGCGTCCTATATATTGCGGTCTGCGACCTATTACAATCTGGAATACGTTTTGTCAATCTCTCTACTCTCGGTTTCATCACTTGTTATTTGTGTTTCCTAACATAAAATGTCCGCAAAAAGAAGCCCATTGTGGCAATATTTTATAAAAGACACAACTGTCGGAACATTCAAAAAATGTCCGAACAAGTGGAAACACAACGAATCTCAAAAAGCATCTGCAACGTCATCCGGATATTTATTTAAAATATTTGAACTCTTTAAAATCTTCTCAGACTCAACAGGAATCCGTTGAATCAGAGGAAGAGTCTTTGAATTCATCTGAGACAGAGTGTGACAGTGTACCGAGTATAAGTATGTACATCTGAAAAACTCTTCAATGTCAGTAAAAAGGGTAAAAGACTACAGATATTATTTACTGTAATAAATGCCAAAATAATTGTTATTAATGTTAAATTTATGTACATATGTGTGTGTGTGTGTGTGTGTGTGTGTGCGTGTGTGTGAATATATATATATAATTAAACTTAAATTTTTATAAATTTTTATGAATTCACTGCATTATAATTTTGTATATCCAAAGAGGACCTAAACACAAGGCCGAAACATGTAATGTAATGCATTCCGTAACGTTGAAGATTTTTATTATATTGGAGCTTCGTAATTTCTATTTTATATATATGTTTATATTTAGTGCATTTGCGTTAATCTAATTTTGAAGAATTGCTCTTATTGCTGTTTTACTCTTATTAGCCTTTTTTATTATTATATTATATATTGTACTCGTATCTTGAGAAATAAGAACTGACTATGAATACCGATCTATGACTATTATCATATTTTGAAGATATATTTCTAATATAACTTGATTTTTTTTTATCATTCAAGCAGTTTATGCTGAATGTACAATCAATACAAAAGTAATACAAAATTAAAATACATCAATAACTTCGACGGTATTACATAAGGTGGGTATCGATCGGACATGTCACGATATGAGCCACTCACAGCGCTAGAGCAGGAGGTCAAGAATTATATCCAGATAAGTCTCGGTTATAGTTTACATTTATTATAGCAAAAGTATAACATACCAAAGTTATTTGAGCATAATTTCTGAAAGTATCCCAGTGGAAAAACTCTAGGCGTTGTGAGAGATTGTGCTCAATTTTGTTCTCGTTTTATATCTAATTGGACTCCCTCTAATAAATATTAAGGGTTTATTTTTTGTTTACCAGTATATTTTAGTAGATATATGAAAACATGTCACATTAAAATCCTTCACTATATACAAACATTGGGTGCAATTAAAATGACAATTGTTCACTGAGTATTCAGTAAGTTCTTTCACTTGATTAGTCTATATTTTAGAATTAACGGAATATGCCAATGAGATAAAAGCGTTCACTGAGCGCTCAGTGAATGGTTGTAATTCTAATGTACACAATGTAAAAGTTATCGAAAATTGTTCGATTTTTAATATTTTTTCATTATCCAGTATCCTTAATAACAGTCTCTAACTGAACGTAGATAAATAAAGCATAACTTTCATAATTTTATTTTTTGGAAATTAATATATTATTAATTTATAACTATGTATATTTTTATATACAGAAAGATCTTTCAAAGATGCAAAAATCACAAATGCACTTATTTACATGATCATCAAGGACAATATGCCTTTAAAGAGCACAGATAAGCAAGAACTGCAATGTTTTATGAAAATTGCAGTTCCTCTGTATAGCGTTCCAGAACAGAATAAAATAACGTCCTTAATCGATGCCAAATATGATCACTTATCCGGAGTGATAAAAGAAAAGCTTAGAGCTATTGTGAGTATCATTTTAACCACTAATGTTTGGACAGAAACTATGAATACCATCGGCTATTTGGGTTTAACTGCACACTTTTCAAATGTCGATAAAATAAGCTCTATAACAATTGGACTTATTGAATTAGACGAACGCCATACTGCTACTTTTTTGGAGGAACTACTTGCCATGAATGGGATATACAATTATGTAAGGTGTATATTCAGCTGTGGTTACCAATAATGCTCCCAATATTTGCAAAGCAATGTACGATATATTTGGGAAAGAAAAACAATTAAGTTGTTTCGCCCACACGTTGAATCTTGTACCGAATAATGTTCTTGACAAGAGTTCAAACATTAAAAATTATTAACAAAGTTAAAAACATTATTACATATTTCAAGCAAAGCGTAGTGGCAGCTGATGAATTGTGCAAAGCTCAATCTACTAATCCGTTAAAATTACTACAAGATGTTTCAACACGTTGGAATTCAACATTCTACATGCTTGAAAGATTTCTTATATTGATAGAGAGTGTTTCAAGTTGTTTAATAAAGCTTCCAAAATCGCCAAAAATGTTGAAAGCATTTAAAGTAGTCACGTTGAATAAAATTACGAAGATGCTTAAACCATTTAAAATTGGTATCAAAAGAAATTTGCGGACAAAAATATGTAACGTGCAGAAAAGTTATACTAATGGTAAATGCTTTGCTTCATGAATTACACGTTAAATCCGGAGTCAGATCTGGGCAAAGAATAGCATAAAAAATAACATAAAGTCTAATCCAATTTTGTCCATCACTACAATATTAGATCCGCAATTTAAAAGATTACATTTTTGCAAAGCACTGGCTTGTTCTTACGCGATATAACGAATCAATCAATTAATTACTTAAGATGCATAATCCAAGCAGTATCGAAAACCTTGTTACAAATATTAGATATTAATAAAAATAAGAGTTATGACATTTGGAGTTTCCATCGCACTCTGGTTGAAAAATCATAGAAATCAAATCAGGTAATTGAACCGTTTGGAAGAGAGAGAGAGAGTGTTGATTTAACATTTAGGCAGTATTTAAATCTAAATATGATCGACATAAAAACTGATTCACTTGAATATTGGGAGAAAAACTGTTTCCCAAAATTAGCTGAAATTGCAATTAAATACTTGTGCATTGTTGCAACTTCAGTATCACGTGAAAGAATATTTTCGTGCGCGGGAAATATCATGAACCAAAATCGCAACAGAACACAGCCCGAACGCCTATCAAAATTATTGTTCCTAAACTCGTTACCTTTTACTGATTGGCAGTGAACTGACTAAAAACGTAATTTCATAGTTCTGTAGCAATTTTGAGTCATATATGTTTTTATTAGTAAGCATACATTAAAATGTGTTATACTTTAATTAGTTACTAAAATTAGTAATTCGGGCAATATACAGGATAGATTTTTTTCAAATTGTATACAGAGCAATTATACATTACGCCGATTAGAAACTCTGATGGAATATGTAGTGCAATTTAAAACTAATTTCAAAGAAAAATGTTATGTAGATCATAATATGCACGCGTAAATATATAAAAATCAATATTTGAAAAATGTGATATTAATTAAATTAACATAATATTTATTTTATTTTATGTATGAATGTATAAATGACTCTATAATAAATGAGTAAAAAATGATTTATTATTTAGTCATCTGTATAAAATTGTAAGAAATGTTTGCAAAATTAATGATAGAAGGTCATTAGTTGTGCATCTCGAATAAACTCCGTTGATCACTTTTGATGAATGGACCAATCAGGTACCAGATACTATGGTATCGGCAGATCGATACTGAGGTATCGATACTTTTAAACCCGATCGATACTGCAAGGGATCAATAGTTTGATCTGCGATACGAATCGAAAGTATCGTGCATCCGTAATATTAGTTCTCTTACAGAAAAAGAATAATGTAATGTCTTGTTCTTCTGTGGTCCGTTATTGTTTATTCAACTTTTTCTACCAATTAACTTCAAAAATAAAATTTGAAAAATACACACACACACACACACACACAAAGGATGGTTTTGCTGAAGTCTCAAAAAATTTTGCTAGACCTGAAAATTATTTTGTTGGACACCAAAATAATTAAGACGCTCAATCTGATTGCTAGAATGCAAAATTTTTACAGCATTGCAATCATGCTTGAGATTTCTAAGTAATTATTTTGATGATCGAACAAAATTATTTTCAATAATATTTTTTCGCAATAAGAATTTATTATTTACAGATTTTAATATGTCACTCAGCATTATTAAGCCTCACCGTATATACGTTTTTTTAGTGTATATCCATTAAGTATATGTTATATGAGAGTTATTTATGTCCGGCGAACTTTTTTTAATGAATTAAATAGTTTAAAAAATCTTAAAAAATTTATGTAGTTTCCTTAACTATTCTAAATGAAAAATTTATACATAATTTAATGAATCTATTTGTTTAAATATTTTATTTTTGCAAATGTGTAAATACAAATGTGAGTATATGGTAGTGGTACGTTCAAAAATTTGTGAACTTTTGATCAAATGAAATCCAATAATTGAAAAAGGAAAATAAAGTTTAAAGTTCATATTTTAAGAAAAAAATATATGCTAACAAATTTTTTAAATTTAAATACTTAAATTCGGGATGTACAATCTTACAATTTCGGAACTTATAAAAGTAAGAATTCCTACGAAAAATTGACATTTAACTTTAAAAAAATCATTTTTTATTTAAAATCTGTAATCTCATACACTTTTGTAAATAACAAAATACATATGAGATGGCATTGTAAGAGAACAAAGAAATTGTAATATCTCTTCTGCAGAGCGATTCGCCATTTTTATTCTAAGATAACATCGAATACAAATTTTTTCGTTATATATATGTGCTTTACTTAAAAATAGTCAAGAAACATAAAAAAAAGTCATTTTCTTATTTATATAAATATGTATTGAGTATATACGGGAGTCATTTGTGTCTGCGTTCGATTTTGAATATCTATTGTTCAGCGAGAAAATAATGTCTACTACTGGGCTTTCAAGAGTATCTTTCTTCATCCCACAAGGAGCAGAACGGCGCTCTGTATTTACTTTTTTCCAAAATCATTCATAATTTACAAAATCGCTTGGACACGAATGCACGATAAGGGTTAAGATTATTCTAAGATACGAAAAAGTATTAAAATTGTTAAATTGTTAGTCAATTTAACTTCTGATATTATTGCAGTAATAGAGTTAGCGTTTCAAGAATCAAAAAAATCATTTTGGCGCGCATTTCAAAGGACTACGTACGTAGTATATAAATTCACACACAATTATACAAGCATTTAAGATCCAGCTATATCGTTTAAAAAACTAATTGCTAGGCCAATTTTGGTCTTAAAATGTTTCTAGAATTATTTGCTCTAAGAATATCCCGATTCTGAATTTATTGCTCATTTAAGGTAAAAAAATACAAGTCAATTTACAGTGTGGGGGTGTGCTAGCTCGCGTACAAGAGTAAAATACATGAAAGCAATTAATTGCTGGGTCAATTTTGATCTTAAAATGTTTCTAGAATTATTTACTCCAAGAATATTCCGATTCTGAATGTATTGCTCATTGTTTAAGTTAAAAAATCTCACCAGAAGTGTCGCGATGCTAGCGCACGTATAATGACCGATATTGGTGTAAGTATAATTCAAAGTATATTATTCAAAATCCTCGAAGTTTCTTTGCAATATCTTAGAATAAAAAGATAGCAAAAAAATTTTGTATATATTTTTTTGTTTACAGTACTCTGTATCTATTTTACGGAAATGGGGGTGCTAGCGTAACATGAAATCAGCATTTTTGAAATTAATTTCCGAATTAATTTTGCGAATGGAAAAAAGCACAAAATCGGGGCTAGAGCAATGAATTAGCACTTAATTATGGGCATGCGGACGAATATTTTGATGGTGGGAGTGTCAACTCACAGACGTCCGTTAAGGCATTGATTTCTATAGTTTGTGTTCTCATGTATACGGTCCTATAAGATGTTATATTGAAAATTATTTTCGAATCTGTATTTAGCTAAATTTTTAGATAGCTACTTCAGAAAAATCATCCTTTGCTTTTTTTCTTTTATTATAACTGCGTTCCAATTCAACTAGACAACTGTCGTTACTTTCGCTAGAAAATGCCGACGGAACTTATATATAAGATAAAATTAGTATTGCTCTAAGATAAAAAAACAAGCATTTAAAAAAAAAATGGAAAAAGAGGGAGACCAAACTGGCGAAAGAATCAGCTTTGCACAAAAGATTGCCTGTAGATTTTAAAAAGGATTTGTCATCCGAATATAACGTCTGCGAAAAAGCCTTCCATCCACCAATTCCTTTTCTCATATGTACTCACATAAACGCTTTCACGCACTATTAACTCGAACATTTCAATTCGAAATATTGGTAGTATCTATCTACACATACAGAACTATGAACAAAATATGAATGAATAAATTTCGTTATAAATGATAGCAAAAGTCCGAATATACATATACAGGAATAAAATTTATCGTTCAAAATAAGAATTCCTTTCATTGTATTAGACCTTAATAAAACAGTTTATCGGAAAAAAAAGATATTTTTTTATACTCTCCGCTCAAAATATTACAAGTTTTCGGTATACTCATTGCGAAAAGTTAGCCCCTCGCTTTCTTTAGTTGCTTTGCACAAAACAAACAACAAGAGCTCCAAAACTTTCCAGTTTCTCCCCAGGAAGACAATTAATAGTTCAAAAATATCTCTTGGGTGATATTAACCCCTTCAGACCTCCCCTGCCCTTCTTATCCCAACTTTTTGTCCCTTAACTTTTCTCCGTAAATGCTTCGTCCTATGGGATTTTGCGCTCGTACAGCCGCGTGAAGCAATTTGTACTTTTTAGTACATATTACTCTCCTCATCGTCTTTTTTGTATCTCAGTTCTTGCTACACTAAAAGTAAGTTAAAATATGTTCTGTGTGTACAAAATCGAAGTGTGGTGCACATGTCCTGCTAATTTTCTAAAACCACAAATATTTTTGAGAAAGCTAAACAATCTCTTTTTGCATGGATCTTTTATGTTGCCAAACTTTTATTTTAGTCTTAGGTATTTAGTCGAAGTTAAAAGTTATTGTTTCTTGTTTTTCAGCATGCTTCTCGATAGCCTTGCTTCTCGATAACCTAGATACTAAGAAATGTCGCGAAAAGAAATCGGAAGAATCCATCAAGTGGCTTCTATTTAAAAGTTTGTCGCTCAAATCTCTAAATACTTGTATCTATACTTAAAACACAACTTAACTAAACCAGTTTATCTCCCTCAACTATTTCTAGGAAAAAACGACGACGATAATAAATTATTTATTATTGTATAATAATAAATATTTTTATAATGAGTAATCTCACTTTAGACAGGGATACTAAACCTTTCAAAACTTTTTATTATAATAGTTAACATAATGTTGATACGTGAATATTCAAGCATTTAATTAAAAATGTATTTCGAGTAGTAATTTTTTAATAAAATTCGCTTTCTTAACTAAGATATATTAAAATATACATTTTAAATATATTAAAAAATATCCTATAAATAAAACAAAAGAATATTAAATTGTACCGTTACACTTGCACCGTCTGGGAATTACACGTGTTTCAAATTGCATTAACTGCAATAACATTATATAAAATACAATATTAAAATATAATGTGTGGCTAGATAATATATTAGCAATATATTCATCTGCCTAATGTATTGTATAATTTTCGATTTTTGAAATAATTTTAAATTTTAGAAAAAGTGTTAAACTGTATATACTAGATTCAATATTTTAAAAATTTGAGAATAAACTTTTACCTTATTTTACTGAATTGGAATTCTCAACTACAATTTTCAATTAAGTAATTACAACGTCACCCAAGATTTATGTCGCTCCAATCTGGATCAATTTAATGTTTAATTTTTATGCATATGCAATAAAAGCAAGCATTTCATTAGTAAATTATAATTAGTTTGATAATAAAGATGAGAAAATAAAATAAAAAAAGACAGAAGAAATTTTCTATAGACGTTTTTTCTAGAATTAGAATTTTTTGTCAAATTTCTTTCATCTTCCAACTATTTGCACGTGAAGAAATCGTCTCTTTTCCTCTTCTACTTTTCTAATGCCAGTCTCAAGAAATGACGGATGACAGCTGATGTATGAAAGATGAAAATTACGAACGAAAGAGAGGATACGGAAGGATGCTCTCTTTTGTTCTCATCGATTTTCGGAAATGTTACTTCACGAAAACAAAATTTTCTCTCTCTTTTTTAAGCAGTAACTCATGCTGAATAAATATTAAAATTTTTATTATCTAAATTTTTGCTAAAAGCTTGAAATCCTTGATAACATTGTTGAAATACCAACATTTTAGAACATTTAAATTCTTTAAAGAATCTATAATTTCTAAATAATGCAGATATTAATAGAAAATCCTTAAATTTTCTTTACATAATATTTATTACATGCAAATTTTTATAACCAACATATTCATCTAATAATTATACGTATACATATAATAATCCATCGAATCTTGAAACTATTTTTTTTGGTTAAAATTGACTGAATAATTTCTCACATACTTTTTCCAATGAAAATCTGACAAGTGTCGGAGTTTTCACAATGGCGGAAATGAAAATCGACAGCACGAGGCGTGGCTTGATCAAGCGTAATGTGCTCGGAGAATCGAATAATAATTGTTTAATCGCCCGTATCTTTACAAACTTTACTAATAGCTGAAAGTACGAAATTCTATAGACTTTACCTGAAACTATTGAGAAGATTCTGTAATGACAGTTAGATTTGCTTTGTGATATTAGCGTAATTTGTCAATGCTCAAAAAGTCAAAAAATAAATAAAATCTTAAATATTTTTCTAAATATGCAAAAAAAACAATATTAAATAATTTTCTACAATATCTATAGGAAAATAGTTAGAAATAGTATCTTAAAATAAAATAATTTGTCAATATTTCTCACCAATACTAAACTATTAAAATTATTACAAATTTGATATCAATAATATCAATTATATTATCAATTGGCACAAAACAGTATTGATGTAATAATAAAGAGCAATCTAATTTTATTGTATTTTGATGTCTGTTTATTTACGTTTTACCTCATGTTGCAATTATTTCTACAAAAAATATGTAATGTCTTCAATATCTTTTTTATATTTTCATTATCTTCTATAATTAAAAATAATCCACAGTTCACTAATGTTATTTTGCATCAAATAATATTATTTAATTTTATTCTTTTAATTTATTTTAAAAATGAAACACACAAATTTAATATAAAAAAGTCAAAGGTAGGTATATACTCGTACCAATTGTTTTATATATAATCCAGAATTTTCTTTCTAATCTAAACTCTACCTTTATAAGAGTTGTTTATCATTACGCAACCTTGAATCCAACTCGAAATTACTGTCGCGTGAACGAAAGCTCTCCTTGCCTCGACTTTCTCGTCGACTTCCTGCGAGGGCAATCAGCCGTACAAGAGAAGAGAAGAGACTCTAGCGAAATAAGGACAGAGAAACGAAACTTCGCCGATAGTAATTCGTGACTCGACTTAGTGCAAAGTTCGCGAGGGTCCCAATTAACCGTGCATGGCCGCCCGGGGCCCTGTCAAGTACCTTCGTTCAGCGACGATCGTTCTTCCACTCGAAGGAATAACGAAAATTTTCCCGAATGCTGTCGGACGCGTATTTAGTACAGAGTATTTAGTACATATCTTAAAGGAAGAGAAATATTACTAGAACGAAAAAGAACGCAAAAGTTTAATGTAGTGTATGTACAGTACGTGTAGTTCCAGTTTGAAAATTTATTTCTTCCGGTTCTTACGGATAGCGTTTTTTTTTTGGCTGCACTAATGCACACTGAGTGCATGTTAAAACCGTCGTACACAAATTGACATAAAGGTGTATGTTTAATATATAAGGATAAAACGGATTAAACCACGAAATTCTTTCTAATACATTTTATGATGCTGTTAAGGGGATTCTAAAGCGAAGCTCGAACTCCGACGAAGTCATCAGAGGTCGCGCCTCGCGCTGCGCATCGACATGTCTTTATATACTATCACATCAATATCTCACGCAACCTATGATACACGTAGTCGCACATTCGTGTCAATTTTTGTATAACAAATTCGTCGCGATGAAGCATCTAAGCCTAATTCTAAGAACTCGACGTTGTTTGTTCGTGTAAACTATGTATCTGAGAACCACTATTTCGTATGTACAGGTTGCAAAGCTTTCATATCAAGCAAATATTGTTACGACTTGACAGTTTAGACGCCATGTTATACTAAGAAACAGTAAAAAATATATCAATTTTGAAATTTTTGATCGTTCTCTCGGCATAAACTCCACTTCCCAGACATGTATTAATGCGTATACTTTAATCCTAAAAAAGAATTTTCGAATCGGTGAAAGAGGAAAAAAGTATTTGTTATACATAAATTACATGATTTAATCGGTAAGACACGAGGCTTTAGGATCCCCTTAAGTAAAACCTATATTTTATAATTCAAAATATTTTAATTTTACTTCTACACAATGAAAATCAGTGTACAATAGCTTTAATATGCACTCAGTATACTAATGCAACCAAGAGAAAACAGTAGGAAAAAATCAAAGAGATACTGTGCTACGCTCTTTCTGTATTGTTTCGTTTAAATATTAAAAATTATAAGAATATGCCAGCAGAACAATATGCAAGAAGTAAATCATACTGATTTTCAAATTATTTTTATTATCATATGAAAATATACGTTCAATGGATACATTAATCCGAAAATTATTTGAAATCTTGTAATATTTCAAAACTACTATGAAATTCTTTTAAAAGTAGCGTTTCTAATAGTTAGAAATACTCTAGCATATGGCCATTTTGTTGGATGGCAAGCCTATGTCACGTCATAAATAATTGGAAAAGGACATTATCGCGCAGGACAGCGCAAAAGGAGAGTGTCGGACAGGGGTGCGGATTTATCATGCGGCTCTTCTTGTAAGCTTCCGCGCGGGCTGAGGTCGCCGCCATATTTTACCGAGAAGCCGGAATCTTTTGTCTTCATAATATTTATCCCACCGCGAATACCGAGAGTAATGGAGCGTAGGTCCCTAGAGAAACGAAGTAAAACCATCTTCTATCGGAAATAAGCTTAGAGCATATATAGACAACATCAAGGGTGAATATCGGGACAAATTCAAATAAAAGATTGATTCAACAAGAATTGTCCAATCTCACAAACATAAGTACAAACTGACTGAGGCAAATGAGAAAAAAATGAAAGGTAGCGTGTAGCTGGATATATGTAAAAATATTATTTGTTGATAATGTAGCGAGAGAGAGAGAGAGAGAGAGAGAGAGAGAGAGAGAGAGAGAGAGAGTGAGAAAGAAAGCAAATTATTTTATTGTTTGACGTGAGAGAAATACGTATACGCAAGATTATTAATTATTAATTCGTTAACGTATAAAATAACGCTTATATCAAAATATGTATAAATATATATATTTCCCA
>NW_017305392.1:115748-118229 GCF_001594115.1 Trachymyrmex septentrionalis | reverse complement strand
AAAAAAAAAAAAAAAAACAGAAGATCTGTAAATGTAGAAGTGTATGCGACAGCGGCAAAAGAAGTTAAAGATGACCACCCGTCTGTGAGAAAAGCAGCAAATGCATGTATTAATTTTATGACTTTCCAACGTTAACTTTAATAACTAATAAAAGAAAAAATTTTTGTAATAATAATAATATATTTTTTAAATTGTATATTATAAAATAAATATTGCCTGTAAAGTATTTTGTGTTTAATTTTATTGTAAGGGAGATCGGGGCTAATAGACTTATTTTTCAATTTCGAATTTTTATAGATGAAAATAAGAGATTTATTGGAAAAATGAATTCTACACTAGTTATTGCATACATTTGATTACTTAATAATATTTTAATAATAAGGGAAAATTATAACTATAATAATATAAAGAAAATGAATTTTTCTAATGCATTCCATCTGATTCAACTAGCCCCGGGATCAGGGTAATTTGACTAAGATTATTAAAATAAAAATTAATGTATTTTAAGCTATATCTTTGGTTACATATTAATAAAACTTTTATAAAAATATATTTTAAACACAAAAATTCGCTTCGCAAGGCAAAATAATGCTTCTTTTTGCAAAATTTGTTTGTTTCGTGCAAAAACATATCAAATGAGCCCAGTTTTTGAGATTGGACATGAGAGAATTAAACTTATAACATTTACTAATGAGGTAAATTTCTTTAAAGGAATAAAATTTTGAGTAAGTACTATATATAAAAGTCGTCACTTAATGAGTCATACAATTTCATGCTGTGCTTAGTCTACTATCCCCATCCGTTTATTTTTGTGAAACATTAACAATATACGATAACAAAGACATATAAACAAAAAAATCTGTTGAATTCTTATTAAGTAAGAACTACACTTAATATCTAAACAGAAATCAAATATCTCAGACAATCATATACAATTTTAAAACAAAAACTTTAAGAATAAAAATATTTACTTAGGTGTACAATTTTTTAAAATTACAGCGTAACTTCTATTATAGATGTGTTCGCAACGAGATGTTACAGACTGAATGGCAGTCGCTGCTGCGTGCTCAGACACGTTTACGCATGTCTTGCGTGTTTTTTTTTTATGTAGCCTCGATTTTTCTACTTATCCCTATAATCTACTGACTCCAGTCTCCCTTAATCTTGAATTTACTTATACAGAATGTTCCGCGAGATTTCTCTCCCATAGAAAGGTAGATGGAATCGAAATAAACATAAAAGTCCTCTTTACCATTTAGCGATATTCGTAATAATAATCGAGATATTAATGTTTGCAATTGTACTAATGAGAGTGCGCCGATAGAAACGCTCCATTCGCTCGAGGTATAGCCCGGCCCACTTTTTCAAACATAAGCTGTGCCGGCAGCGCGTTGGAGAGGTAAGAAAGGAAGCAGCCTATGTTTGAAAAAGTGAGTCGGGCTATACTTCGAATGGCCGGAACGTTTCTATCGGCGCGCTCTCATTAGTACAATTGCAAACAGTAATATCTCGATTATTATTACGAATATCGTTAAATGGTAAAAAATTTTTATGTTTATTTCGATCCCATCTTCCTTTGGGCGGTTGGAGAAGTCTCGCGGGACACTCAGTATATATACGGAAAAAAAATTTGGTTGAATTAACTGGAATTGTGGTGGAAAATGAACGATCCAGAATTCTAGTTAAGTTCACTAAATTTTTGATTAAATTTACTAGATTCTAGTTATTTCAAACAGAATTCTGGTAGATTGAGAATTGATTATTTCAACCAGAATTCTGATAGATTTAACTAAAACTGAGAAGAAAAGTTTTCTACCATTTTACAATTGTCGCAATGATTAACGAGTTATTAACTTATGAAAATAGCCAAATTCGCCCAGCCCACCGCCAAATGTAAGCGCGCGACAAGATAGGACTCAGCGCGATGAGGCGCGCGACACCTAATGTCTAGCGAAAGCAATTGCCGCTTATAAACAACGTGCCTAATGACGGTACGCTGGACGCACGTCTCGTCGCATGGGGCGGGTACTATCCTGTCGCGCCCTTGCATTTGGCGATGGGCTGGGCAAATTTAGCTATTTTCATAAGTTAATAACTTGTTAACCATTGCGACAATTGTAAAATGGTAGAAAACTTTTCTTCTCAGTTTAATCCATCCTGCCCCTGTGCGAAAAACTTATCACTAATTTCAAACATCCTGTATATATATTTCAAGTGATATCCTAAATATAATAACGTGCCCCATAGTGGGGTAAATTGTTACAATTTACCTACTAAAAAAAATCTTAATTTTCAGTATTTAAACTCACCGATACAAATCAGAAAAAAATTATCTAGTTAAAGATGTATGTACACTTGAAGCAATGCATAGGTATTCATTAATTTAAATGTATACATTAGTACAAAAAAAATTACTAATCGAAAACTGTAACAACTTGCCCCGATTTTCCCTATATATATGTGTATATAAATATATATATA